>NW_004443983.1:17202477-17203508 GCF_000243295.1 Trichechus manatus latirostris
CCTCTTTTTTTTAGGAGTATGTTTGTTAACTTTCTTTGTAGTTACCATGAATTTTACCCTTATCTTTCTAAGTTTGAAGCAATCTACCATTACTTGGTATCGCCTTGCCTTCCTCTCCATTAGAAGGTTCTATACGTATGCCGTTTATTCCCTCTTCTATTTTTTTGATGTTGTTGTCATTTACTAATTATCTGCTCTCATTCCCTGTTGTATTTCTTTTGGTTTTGGATAGTCCATTAGAGTTCATTTCCTAGATTGGTATCTGGCTGGTATGATCCTGCATCCTAGGTTCTGCCTGTGAGCTGAAGCTGTTTGTCCTTAGATCGAACAACTCGCTTTGATAGTTCTTGTAAGTTTGGTTTGACTTTTACATATTCCTTTAATTTCTGTTTATCTGGAAATGACCTAATTTCACCATCTAAGTTGAACGTGAGTTTTGCAGGATATATTATTCTTGGCTGGCAATTTTTTTCTTTCAAGATTTGATATATGTCATCCCATTGCCTTCTTGCCTGCATGGTTTCTGCCGAATAATCTGAGCTTAGTCTTATTGTTTCTACACTGTATGTAACTTCTTGTTTTTCATGAGCTGCTCTCAGGATTCTTTGTTTGTCTTTGGTTTTGGGGAGTGTAAGTATGCTATGCCTTGGTGATTTTCTTTTGGGGTCTCTTCTATATGGTGTTTGTTGAGCCTCTTGGGTGGCCAGCTTTTCATCATTCATGATATTGGGGAAGTTTTCTGTCAGCAGTTCCTCAATGATCCTCTCTGTGTTTTCTGTTTTCTCCCCTGTTCTGGAATTCCAATCCCTCACAAATTTTTGCTTTTGATTGTGTCCCACGTAACTCTCAGGGTCTCTTCATTTTTCTTTGTTCTTTTATCTGAGTTTTCCTCAGACAGAGTTCTATCCAAGTGTTGGTCTTCAATTCCACTGATCTTGTCTTCGACCATTTTAAATCTGCTTCTCAGCCCTTTTATGACATCGTCCATTTCTGAAATCTTGTTGTTTATCTTTTGGATTTCTAATTGTTGT
>NW_004443983.1:17205462-17229620 GCF_000243295.1 Trichechus manatus latirostris
TTCTCTGTCAGTTTTCTCACTCCATTTGGTGCTTGACTGAGTTCTTTATCTCTTCATTTGATGTTTTAGGGTTTCAGGATTGTTGTATTCTCTGTTCGGCTTAGTTTTTCAGATCTTTGCTGTGGAGGGATGGTGTGGTGCTTCTGCCTAGAGTGCCATTTTTCTTGTTTTCAAGACTCCTCCTTTTCTGTTCTTCTTTTTTCAAGGTTGTCTTGTCTATTTGAGCCCTTATCAGTTCCAAATAAATTTGATGATTGGCTTTTCCAATGCTTCAAAGAAGGCTGTTGGAATTTTAATGAAGACTGCTTTTTGGTAGTATTGACTTCTTGACAATATTGTATTTTCCATTCCATGAACGTGGAATGTCATTTCATCCGTTTAGGTCATCTTTAATTTCTTTCAGTAGTGTTTTATAGTTTTCTGTGTATAGGTCTTTCACCTTTCTGGTTAAGTTTAATATTGTGGGCTCAGCCAGTAGAATCTCCAGTTGACTTTGGTCAAAATTAGTATTATAATAAGCTATACATAGAACTAAGTTGCTTCAAAGAAATAAATCCTAGATGTAACAGAAAAGGTAAGTTGACAACATCCTTATATGACATTTTACAAGAAAACAGAATTCCTTCCATAAGCTCTGTCAGTGCAGGAGAACCCACAAAATGCACTTGTGCCTCTTGGCCTGCTTTAAATAACCCATTGGCAGTTGAGTTGATTCCGACTCTCAGCACTCTACAGGACAGAGTAGAATTGCCCCATAGGGTTTCCAAGGAGAAGCTGGTGGATTTGAACAATGTCTATTCTGCAGCTTAGAAAGTTCAATGCGGTGATTGACTTAGTCTTACTAATATATAAACCAATCATTATGACACAGAGGGTGACCAACTTGATGAATTAGCAACCCCTTATACCCAAATCAGAAAAGCCCTGATAGTGTAATGGTTAAGTGCTCAGTTGCTAACCAAAAAGTCAGTGGCTTGAACCCATCAGCCACTTCACAGGAGAAAGATGTGGCAGTCTGCTTCCGTAAAGACTACAGCCTTGGAAATTTTATAGGGCAGTTCTATTCTGTCTTACAGGGTCGCTGTGAGTTGGAATTGACTCGAAGACAGAGTTTGGTTTGGTTTATGCCAAAATCTGGAGTTATTCCCTCTGTTCTCAGTGTAGAGTGTATTCTGAGGAGACTATTACAATGCCCATTAAATAATTTTCATAAAATAATTGTTGAGTAACGTAATATGAAAATAAAATTAGCATAACACACTTACAAAAATACGTCTCGAGGGAGGGCGTGGTTGGCAAAAAAAAGTAATAACACATGTATTATTTGCATAAAAATACTGTAGTTATAGCAGTACTTCTATTGGTATAGATACTATTGTTGTTAGTTGCCACCAAATCTATTCCAACTCATAGAGAGCTATGTGTGCAGACTAGAACTGCTCCATAAAATTTTCAAGGCTGTAAGCTTTCAGAAGCAGATCACCAGGCCTGTCTCCCAAGGCTCCTCTTGTTGGGCTCAAACCACCAACCTTTTGGTTAGTAGTTGAGCCCTAAACTGTTTACACGACCCAGAGATCCCTGTTACGGATACTAATGGTACAATAATGGTACTACTACTGATAGATAGTCATTGTACAATAGTGAAATATGTAAAGTATCCTGGATAAAGTAGCTGACAGTCTAATGGAGAGTCAGACATTCTAAACACTTATTTCAATATTACATAAGGAAGAATACTCTACCTGACAGGGTAGTATCAAGCAAGATACTACATAAAAGGTGATCCTCATATGCCTTGAAAATGCGTGAATATTTAGCAAGGAAATAGCAGAAAAGGGGCTGGTTTTCCAAGTGAAAAGCAAGAGCAGCTGCAAAGATATTGAAACGTAAAATATCTTCCAGGTGAGTTATGAGAGATGAGACAGAATAACGTCCATGAACAAATTCTATATTGCCTTCCAGACTAAGTTCGGGATTGCAAGTTTTATTTGTCAAGTATGTCTACAGTGTTCATGGTTAGATATATAATTTGTAATCCATTCTAGTATCTATGTGAAAAATTGTGTGGCAAAGAGGAAGAAAGATGAAATAGAAAAAAAGAATCCAGTTGGGGGCCATTTACAACATTTTAAGTTAAAGGCATGTGAGGCATCTGGATGGAAAGCATGAAATACTGAAGTTCAGAAGAATGATCTGGACCCTGAAAATAGATTTAAGACTCAGTCATTGTTTATTAATCACTGGAGCAACTGTTAGAGAATACAATTATATTATGTTTGTTTATTTTCATATATACACACATACAGAATTTGGGTTTATGGATATTCAGCTTGAATCATTTAATGTTTTAGTTTGTGGAGGAGGAATTTACAGTCAAAAGATCCAATTAACACTTAAAAATTCATAAAGGATTTTCCCTCTGGAATATTTTAAACAAAACTCAAGTTTCAATCTTGTTGAAATAAAAGCATAGTACCTCAGATTATAAGTATCTTGTGTTATTTAAAATAGAAAATGTTTATGTGAGCTTTATATGGCCTCTTAAATTTTATTATTTTGTTAATAACAGCATTATAACCTGCCAGAAATAAAAAAAATGTCAAGTCAATTCTGACTCATGGTGACTCCCATTTGTGTGAGTAGACCTGTGCTCCACACGATTTTCAATGACTGATTTTTTTGGAAGTATATTGCCAGGACTTTCTTCTGAGGAGCCTCTGGGTAGAAGAATTTCTAATCTTTTGGATATCAGTCAAGTGCATTAATCATTTACACTACCCAGCGATTCCATTAAAACCTACTCAACCCACCTGGTGTAGAGGAGAATGAAGAATACCAAAGGCAAAAGGAAAGTATTAGCCCAAGAGACAGAAAGGGCCACGTAAACCAGAGACTTCATCAGCCTGAGACCAGAAGAACTAGATGGTGCCCGGCTACTATCAATGACCACCCTGACAGGGAACAGAGCAGAGAGTCCTTGATGGAGCAAGAGAAAGGTGGGATGCAGAACTCAAATTCTAATAAGAAGACCAGACTTAATGGTCTGACTGAAACTGGAGGAACCCCGGAAAGCATGGCCCCCGGACTCTCTATCAGCCCAGAACCAAAACAATTTCCGAGGCCAACTCTTCAGAAAGGGATTGTACCAGACCTTGGGACATAAAGGGATATTCGTGAGGAGTGCACCTCTTAGCTCAAGTAGATACAAGAGACTAAACGGGCAGCTTCTGCCCAGAGGTGAGATGGGAAGGCAGAGAGGGTCAGGAGCTGGTTGAATGGACTCAGGAAATCAGGGGTGGAAAGGAGGAGAGTGCTGTCATAGTATACGGAGAGCAATTAAGGTCACATAACAATGTATGTATAAATTTTTGTATGACAGACTAACTTGAATTGTAAACTTTCACTTAAAGTACAATAAAATTAAAAAAAAAAAATACCCTAGAAGTACTATTTTTGTATTGTCATTCCGTAGAAACAATGATTCCATTCAAAATTTTAATTAAGACCATCCTATTTAGATTCTTTTTTTTTTTTTGGTACCCTTGGGCCTACAATTTAAATGTTGAATTTCAGTTATACCCATGCTTAACCTTTTTGACCAGCATTTATATACCCTTAATGTCTGTACCAAGTTAATTTGCATGTCTATTTCATCTTTAATATTAACTTTTTTGGATGTATGGGGCCTTCCAGAAAGAATTCATTGATGTATAATTCATTAGCATTAACTTGGAATCTCCTGCTCTTAACAGATTCTGTGGAAGATAATTACTAGAATTGAAAGATGGCTTTTGGTATATTTTCTATATTAGGAAATATGCTTTACATTAAAATCTCATCAAATATGCATAGTACCTTATTAAGACCATTATTATTTTTTTACTGAACAAATACATGGAGTTGACTTCCTTTGTGATGTACAATATACACATATTAAAGGTATGATGCTTAAGTCCATTGATATCACATTACAACTAACTGTTCCACTTTATAAAGTGGGTTTGTAAATGACTTTGCTGATTACGGTTTTAAAGATTATAGAAGGGAATTAGGGGAATAATATAAGAAAAAGACTAATGGCCTCATTATAAACTGTTTTGCAGAGACTGCATGCACAAAAATGAACACAGTAGCAACAATTAGTTGGGTGAATGGGCAATGAGTCCTGATTCTCTTACTTCACCGGTAAATTCTGTCAGTGCATAATTTGTGAGGCATAACATTACTTGCTAATGACTCTATGATATATTTCAGATAGATTTCTACAAGGGGAATCAATAACTTCAGAAAGCATTTAGAAGGTTTTACTTAGATTGCTAATATGATTAAGTGAGGAGGAAAAAAGACATCTATAATTTTTTTAAACCCCTGTCTTACTGAAATAATGACTTTTCTATTAAAGAAACCTATAATGATTTCTATGCTGAAGAACAGTTTAGCAATTTTTCCCATGATTTTATTGTGATGGTTTTACATATAGTTTTACTTAATTATAATAATCACAAATATATTGCTAAAGAAAATAGATGTACAGTGAGCAAGCCATGCAAAAAATAGTTTCCGTTTTGAATAGAAATGCTGTAGTTACTAATACAATTAAATTTTTTTTCCATCCCCCAAGTACACAATACTGCACATTATGTTGCATCAATTATTACTCCACACTTCTTTGGTCTTGTGGAAGTGGTGATAGAGGATCTTAGGTTTCTCTGTATTACTCTCTCACAGACAGAGCTTTGACATAAGACTCTCATAAGGAATTTCAGATGGAGCCAGGGAAAGAAAGTGAAAAGTCAATGGTATAAGTTATAATTTATCTTTCATTGAATTTCCTGGATTTTGCTGGTTTGAATTAAAATCTTACCACCAGTTACATGTAGATTTGGAGGCTGTGTGTTTGATGAGTACATACATACTTCATTAAGTGCTTTTAACTACTGCTGATCCAACTCAAAATCTATAGTTTAAAAACATACACTCCCACATACCAAATTTCATCTGTCTTTCTGCCTTCACATCAAGCAAACAAATTATTTTGTATGGAGTAGTCATTTTTTCCTCTAATGTTTTTATACACTTAATTGGAGCTCAGAAAATACCAACATAAAACCTTATCATCATCATAAATCTCACAGAGTCTTTTCACAACTTTGCATTTTGAAGTTCCACCCTTAGGTTTACCTTGTAATCATCGGAGCTTTCTTCTTTCATTTCCTTGGAAATCATTCAGTAAAGCAGATTGCCAACGTCACAATATATCAGCCTAGTAGGATACTTTTTAGACGTTCAGAACAAAGGAACATGCGTCGTTGGTTTTATTTATATAGTCTGTATGATTCACTCATGCATTTATTTATTTTACAAGTTCTATTAGACTCAATCTATAGTGTCACTAAGCAACAGGTATACTCAGTGGTAGACCTGATGCTATGGAGGTTACAGACGGGCTAGGCATTATTTTCTCCCTTCAGCAGCATAGGATTTTATTGTACTCACTATAAAGGGAAACTAATGAGTTTGGTCATCTTTAAAGTAGTCTGAACACCTCTTTTTTTCTAAGAATGTAAATGTGCCTGATGCTTCTTTCCTAAATCTTTAGAAAATGTTAGTATTGGTCAATTAATCCTTCTTCCTAGTCTGTCTTATTTGGAAGCTCCTCTGAAAACTGTGCACCTGCTGGTATTTGAAATACTGGTGGCATAGCTTCCAGCATCACAACAATGCACAAGCCACCACAGTACGACAAACTGACAAACTTCCAAAATGAACAAATCTGTCTTGAAAGAAGTACAGCCAGAATGCTCCTTAGAAACAAGGATGGCGAAACTTCGTCTCATGTACTTTGGACATGTTATCAAGAGGGACCAGTCCCTGGAGAAGGACAAGATGCTTGATAAAATAGAGGGTCAGCGAAAAAGAGGAAGACCATCAATGAGATGGACTGACACAGTGGCTGCAACAACGTACTCAAACTTAGGAGTGATTGTGAGGATGGTGCAGGATCTGGCAGTTTTTCGTTCTGTTGTACGTAGGGTCGCTATGATTCGGAACCAACTCGAGGACACCTAACAACAACAACAAACCTCATTTTAATAGTGCCCAGGATAAAACTACCTTGTCTTTAGACTTCGGCATGCAAATAAATATGAAATTGAGTAATTGTGAGCATAAATTTCTAATTGTTCTCTGAATACAGAATAAGCAGTCAACTGGGCTAACACATTCAGGTATAATTTAATAGAAAATGAAATTTTCAATACATATTTCTCTGTGGTGAAAAGGAAGCAAAAGAGGAAATAAAAGCTCTCTAGTTAATGATTGATTTTCTTACTATGATTATCCATAACTAACATGAAATCCCCAGCTGGTATACCTCAGTTAGGAAGCACACTTCTGAACTGTCTACTCCCACTGTCCATGAGTTTCTGTTCAAGCAACAAGAGTGTTTTAGTTGTCTAGTGCTGCTATAACAGAAATACCACAAAGAGAAATTTATTTTCGCACAGTCTAGTAGGCTAGGAAGTCCAAATTCGGGGTGTCAGCTCCAGGAGAAGGCTTTCTCTTTCTGTCGGCTCTGCAGGAAGGTCCTTGTCGTCATCAATCTTCCCCTGGACTAGGAGCTTCTCTGTGCAGGAACCTCAGGTCCAAAGGACACAGTCTGCTCCTGACACTGCTTTCTTGATGATATGAGGTCCCCAACTCTTTGCTTGCTTCCTTTTCCTTTTATCTCTTGTAAGATAAAAGGTGGTGCAGGCCACACTCCAGAGGAACTCCCTTTACATTGGATCAGGGATGTAGCCTAAGTAAGGGTGTTAGAATCCCACCCTAATCCTTTTTAACATAAAATTATAATCACGAAATGGAGGACAACCACACAGTACTGGGAATCATGGCCTAACCAAGCTGACACATATTTTGGGGAGACACTATTCAATCCATGACAAAGAGTAATGTTAAAAAATGTCAAACAAAGTTTCAGCCAGAACTTACTATTCTGGGTGTGGGAGGAGGAGTTTATAATTAAATTCAAACTACGTAGAAATGCTGTGGAATTATCTAGCATTATGCAGAAAAATCTAGCATTCATTAATTAAGAGTAAGGCAGTTATTCAAAGCAATCCAACAAAACAACTTTCAGCTGCTACCTCTTCTGTAATTATTCTGTAATCCATGGATTCTTATGATTAAGTCATATTTATCAGGTCAGTTTTTTTTTAATTTTATTGTGCTTTAGGCAAAAGTTTACAGTTCAAAGTAGTTTCTCATTTAAAAATTTATAAGCAAATTGTTTTGTGACATTAGTTGCAATCCCCGCAATGTGTCAGTACTCTCCCCTTTTCCCTTCTCACCTCAGCCTCCCTATGTTTATTTTTCCAGTTTTCCTATCCCTCCCTGTCTTCTAAGCTTCTCTTTTGGGAGCAGGTTAATTTTTTAATAAATTAATGCAAATTTACTGAAGGCCTATTAAGTAAAGGAAAGGAGTCCTGGTGGCGCAGTGGTCAGGCACTCGGCTGCTAATAGAAAGATTGGAGGTTCCAACTTGCTGCTCTGTAGGATGTAGATGTGGCAGTCAGCTTCTGTAAAGATTACAGCCTTGGCAACCCCATGGGGTAGTTCTACCCTATCTTATGGGGTCTCTATGAGTCAGAATCAATTCGATGGCAGTGGGTTTTGATGTTAGGTGAAGGGTAAATTTTATGTAAATAAGAGAAGAGTATTATGGAGGAGTGGCATTGAAAGGGTGAGTACACTTCTATTTTTTCTCAGAGCAGTTCAAGTTTTAGTGTTATTTTATGCAAGTATAGGAGGACAAGTTTTATAAGAAATCTGAACCCCCTACTTTTCATGAAACCATACAAACCTACCTCTTATTTGAGAATTTGTTTGTCAAAAAATAATAATAATTAATTATAGTTATGGAAGTGTTGGAAAATGATACTTCACTGAATAAAAATCTTGACTAAAAATTGTAGTATTCATAGCAGATGAAGAGAAACTTCCTTCCATTCCTGTGTGCTGGCTGCAAGGGCAGAAAGCTCTCAGTTGTCTCAACACTCGGTGGATAAATCAACCCAAATATTTAAGAATGAATTTTTTTTAACCTAAAAGTTCTATTTTTATGCCACATTAAATGGTTTGGGGATTGTCTAACACTTTGGATTATCTGCACCATTAGTGAGGATAATAAAGAGCTGACTGCATTTTGCTCATGAATAGTCTGAGAAAGAAGCATTGGAAATTGTCTTTCTTACTACATTTATGCACAACAGTTTAATTGACTGCAGTGTGGTTGATAGGGTTTTTAGGTTGTTTACAATTGATGGTACATCACTTATTCAATTATTTCAAATTTTTCAAATTGATTATAGTAAATAGTTATGCAGATATTGATTATGTTGAATAGTTATGCTAATACCTTATCAAAATTGAGTACGGTTAATAGTTATGTAGATATATTTCTATTGTTAAAGATAATGTAGTATTACTTCACAAAGATTTCTCTGTTTCAGTTTTTATGAAAAGTAGGAAAAGTTCTTTTAGGAAAAGAACTAGCTGTCATTTTCCCCAGCTCCCTATTTAGATGACATGAAAAGGAATTATCAAAATACAAATAATTTTCAGAAAATGTATTTCAAATAATGTAAAGGAAACCAATTTCAGTTACCAGAGTTTAAATGTCTGATATATTGGCAGTAACTCATTTTCTGCAAAAATATTCTAAGCATTTTTGCTTAGGAAAATCATAAACCTTAAGTGAGATTTTTTTTCTTCCCTTAAACATTACCACATGTCTAGGATGTAAATTCCCCCATCAAAATTATGATAAAGATAAAATTCCTTTGCGTTCCTCTCCAAAGCTATTTTTCTTATTCTTCCACAGTCCACGAATCATACTGATGTTGGAGAAAGTGGCATTCTTCACTCACTAAATCAGGCATGAATTTTCAATGGTATTTCATGCAGAATGTTTGGCATAGATCATATGACTCTAATTTTGAAGTTTTAAAAATAACTGTAGTTTCTGATTTCTCTTAAAGAAAATAACCCCAGTACTAATATTTTTATATGGTAATGTCAACTGCATTGTTTATCTTGTGATAGTAATATTTAATTAGAAAATGCCTTTGGTGCTTTTTTCTGCATTTATTCATTTATGTAAGAAATAAAAACAAAACTCTGATACCACTATCACTAATGTGATTAAGACACATAAAGATTATTTATGTAACACAGTTCATTCATTCACTCATTCTGGTGTTCTTTTTCCTTTCTTTCTTTTTTTTTTTTTTTGAGTCCATAATATGGCAAGATGTGTTCTAATTATTAGGGATATGTTTTTGAGAAAGGCAAACAACTTCCCCTTCCTTAGCATTCTATTGGTAAGACAAGCAAAAAACAAGTAAACAAAAAATAAATAGAACTTTATATAGAAAGATAAATGCTATGAAGAACAAAGACACTTTGGAGTAGTAGAAAGTTACTAGGCCAAACAAAGGACAGAAACTATTTAGGGTAATATGTTCACAGAGCACTACTGCCTGAAGAATAGGCAGTTGAAACGAAACCCCTTGTTTAGAAGAGGCAGCTGTCTTAGTCATCTAGGGCTGCTCCAACAGAGATACCACAAGTGGATGGCTTTACAAAAGAGAAATTTATTCTCTCACAGTCCAGTAGGCTACAAGTCCAAATTCAGGGCATCAGCTCCAGGGGAACGCTTTCTTCGTCAGCTCTGGAGGAAAGTCCATGTCATCAGTCTTCCTTTGGTCTGGGAGCTTCTCTGCACAGGAACCTCAGGTCTAAAGGATGCACTCTGCTCCCAGCACTGCTTTCTTAGTGGTATGAGGTTCCCATGTGTCTCTGCTCGCTTCTCTCTTTTATATCTCAAAAGAGATTGCATTAAGACACAGATCTTGTCAACCTCATCAGTATAACCTCATCACAGTGATAGAATTTACAACACATGAGGAGATCACATATAATCTCATCATAGTGGTAGAGTTTACAACACATAAGGAAATCACATCAGATAACACAATCATACGATACTAGGAATCATGATCTAGCCAAGTTGCTACGCAATTTTTTGGGAGACACAATTCAATCCATGACACCAGCCAAGCAAAGGTAAGGATGAGCCTCTAAGGCAGAAACAATGCTGTTTTCCATTTTTTCTTTTTTCTCCTTTTCTACGAGGAGAAAAAAAATTAGGTGTAGAAGAAGTGGATATGGTGGTGGTAGAAGATTTCTTCACAGAGATAATCATGACACAAACCATAACAAAATGAACCAAACTATGCAGTTTAAATTATATTCTTTTAATGAAAGCCAGTAGAAAGATTTTTTTGAACTTGTCTGTGGAGAATTGACAGTAAGTAGCAGGAAAGGATGCAAAGTGAGCAGTTAGAAAGATGTTGCACTACATCAGATTTTTTATAAAATGATGGTGGTTGAGACTACGGCAGTGGTGGTAGAGACGGAGAAAAGTGGTTGGATTTGAGATATGTTGGACGTTGAAACAGGAGTTGTAATGATGGCTTAGATATGGGGAGATAACTTGTATCTTCCCTTAGCAATTTAGAAGATTATAGTTGTCATGGATTAAATTGTGTCCCCCCAAAAAATGTGTCAACTTGGCTAGGCCATGATTCCCAGTATTGTGTGGTTGTCTTCCATTTTGTCATCTAATTATCCTCTATTTTGTGATGAGTTCTAAATCCTAGCCTCTATGCCTGTGGTTATGGTTCCATCTGGGAAGGAGCTGGCTGTTATGTTAATGAGGCAGGATGAGATAACATTAATGAAGAATAGGGTGGTACACAACACCCTTAGTCAGGTCACAGCCCTAATCTGATGTAAGGGTAGTTTCCCTGGGGTGTGGCCTGCATCACCTCTTATTTTACAAGAGATAAAATGAGAGAGAAGTGAGCAGAAATGTGGGAGGGACCTCACTACCACTAAGAAAGAAAAGCCAAGAGCGGAGCACATCCTTTGGATCTGGGGTCCCTGGGCTGACAACCTTCTAGACCCAGGGGAAGATTGATGCCAAGACACATGAAGATATCCAAGGAAAGCCAAGCCCACAGACGTGGAAAGGAGACAAGGACCTTCCCTGAGAGCTGACAGAGTGAAAAAACCTTCCCCTAGAGCTGGCACCCTGAATTCAGACTTTCACCCTCCTAAATTATGAGAGAATAAATTTCTGTTTGTTAAATTCATCCACTGGTGGTATTTTGGTTATAGCAGCACTATATAACTGATATAATAGTGCCTTAGTTGTAGAAAATTAGGGCATAAACATGTTGAGGAAGGGACACGAAAATTCAAAGCTCTATTTGTCATGTTCAGTTTGAATCGCCTATTAGAAATTCCATAAGGAAATGTCAAGTAGACAGATTTTCAACTTTAGACATCAAAAGAGACATTATGACTAAAGACAAACATTTTCAAGTCATCAACATGTATCAGTTACAATTCTCAATGGACTACTGACATCCCAGAAAAAAAATGCAGTGAAAGAAATTCAAGAAAAAATGTATTGCAGAAAAAAACTAAATTCAAGGGCATGTTAATGAAGCTTTCAGTTGAAAGAAAAAAAGAAAAAGAAAAAACAATAAGACTCATAGAGTGACTTGTTTTGCTATTTTCACTTTTTCTTCAACTACCATACTGCAAAGGAGCCCTGGTAGCATAGCGGTTAAGCGCTGGCTGCTATTGGAAAGATCGCAGTTGGAACCCACTAACCCTCTGTGGGTGAAAGATGTGGCAGTCTGCTTCTGTAAAGATTTACAGCCTTGGAAACCCTATGGGGGAGTTCTACTCTGCCCCAAAGGGTCTCTATGAATCAGAATCTACTCAATGGCAAAGCGTTTGGGTACCATATTGCATTACTGGATGGGAGATTGGATTTTTTTTTTTTTTGCTTTATTCCTTATTTTGCTAAAGTTAATCCTCAAGAAAATTCCCAATAATGAGTACATATTACTCTACATGTATTAAACAATCTACATTATTTCCTAATTCTTGGTACATAAATTATTTAGGTATATTTTTCTAGATCAAAACCATTTTTCTTCAGACATTGGGACAATCTTTATTGTTCGCTGCTCTTTATAATGAGTTGTTCCCAAGAATGAGTACCTATTACACTATATGTGTTAAACTATCTACATTATATCCTAACTCTTGGTAAATGATATGTTTAGGTATATTTTTCTAGATCAAAACATTTTTTCTTCAGATATTGGGATAATCTGGATGATACGCTGGTCTTGATAATGAGTCAGGTGATGCTACTCTAATTCTTCTTCCTTAAAAGATATTGTTTTCCCCCCTGCAAGGAAGATGTTATAATTCTTGTTTTATTTTTAGTCTTATCATTTGATTTTTATCCTTAATGTTCTGAAAGGTATCTTGATATATTTTTGTATTCATTCTTTTCATTGACCCTGTTGAGCACTTGGAAGGCATCTTATTTCCGAGAAATCATTATTTATATCCTCTCATAAATTTTACTATTATTTTTTATTAATTTGTTTTTAGTATTTCTGCAACTCCAATTAGTTGGATATTTGTCTTTTGGGATTGATTATCTATGTTTATTTCTTTTTCATTACTGCCATGTTTCCTACCTTTGTGCTCTATATTCTAGTACGTTTTTAGCTTTATCTTTAAACACTTTTATTCTTAAAAAATAGCAATCTCCACCACACAGAATTATGCAAATAATTGTCAATAGTATTTTTTGATTTTTGTTTGTTTTCTATATTAAAATATATTATGAGTGTAAATATTCTAAATTTTCTTGATCATCCCGTACCCTTTCTTTCTCTTGGTGAATATTTCATCCATGGCACACACACATCACATTTTTGGACTTGGACAAAATACACAAAAATGGGGTGGGGATCTTGCTTCCCGAGTGGCTGCCTAATGATGTAAAACCATACATTTCTGAGGAGTTAACTTGAATCAGTGGGAATTGGTGGTGATAAAGAGCCAAGCAGATAAATTTTCTCTCCTATCTTCTTTCCTTGGACTATTAGTAAATAGAGCAAAGCTATCTTAGATCAGTGTTGAAATAAAATTCTTTGTCATTGTTGTTATTAGTTACTATTGAGCTGATTCTAACTCGTGGCTACCCAATGTGTTACAGAGTAGAACTGCTTCATAGGGTTTTCTTGGGTGTAATCTTAACAGAAACAGATGGCTAGGCCTTTTCTTATGCAGTACCAGCAGGTGGGTTCGAACTGCCCACTTTTAGGTTAGCAGTCCAGTGCAAACCATTTATGCCACGTAAACCAAAACTGAGGGAATTTACTATCAACAGACTCTGACTACAGAAATTCCTAATAGGTACACAAATGAAAAAATGGTAAATAAAAGTATAAATCTTAAAAAATAGGAAAACAAACTCTTACATATCACTCACTCAGTTTCAACAAGTATCAAATCGTGGTTAATACTGTATCTATTATCCCATCCAACAGAAATACTCTACCAAATTAATTTGAAGTGAATTCCAGTCTCTGTACACATTTTATTAAGTACCTCTAAAAGATAAGAATTCTATGCAATATCAAAAGTAGAAAAATAATTTCTTGCTATCATTAAATATTCATTAAGTATCCAAGTTTCCTTGACTAATTCATACTTTTTAAAGTTTATTTGCTTGAGTCAAGATACAAAGAAGGCCTGTACATTGCAACTGGCGGATACATTTATTACATCTCTTTTAAATTATAGATCTAAATTATAGAGTGTCTCCTCTCCTCTCTTCTCTCCTTTCCTCTATTTTCTGTTCTCTCCTCTTCTGTTCTCTCTTCTTCTTTAGTCTCTCCCTTGCAATATACTTGTTGGATGACTGGGGTCATATATTTAACATAATTTCCCACAGTTGAGTTTTGCTAGAAGCATCCTCATACTATCATTTAACGTATTTAACAGGTTTCTCTGTCCTTTATGATTTCTGTACATTAATGGATAGTCATCAAGGCTATGAGTATCTGACAAGATTAGTTCAAAGTGCCGTACTGATTTCAACTGGCTGTCTCATATTTTTGTTGTTAGCAAACACTGATAATTATTGCTTAGATCTATTATATAATTAGAGATTGCCAAATAATGATATTGTAATTCTATAATTCCTTTTTCTTATATACAAGATTACTTTTATAAAGAGAAAGTATTTGTTTTCATCATCTGTTTGGTCACCCTGAGGTGCTGTTTTTATGGGAAGAGTAGAAGAAATAGTACCTTTTTTAAAGGTGGCCATTTTTTTTAAGTACCATTATAAACTCATGTATTAAAACATATTTGATGTGCTTAAACTTGTTTCAGTTGTTATTCTCATTGATGATTAAATTGGTTGAATTTTACTGAAAGGGAGAGAGTCACTACAATATAGTTCCTTAGTCTTTCCGATATAACTCAGTATTCTGACTGCTTCCTTACATTCTGATATGAGAAGAAATCCCAAGATTATCTTGTACCCTGTCTACAACAAACTTGCAATCAGCCATTTTTTTCAAGAATCTCTGATTTAGTGTAAGTATATTGAATAAATTTGGCTTAATTAGATTGAAAATGCATGCTACATATGTAAGCACTCACTATAAGAAAAGAAATAGAATATAAAACTTGCAAACTGAGAGAAAGCTATGAAATCAGAATAAGAAACATGTTCAATCATTAAAAAATGTGGTATGACTAAAGAATAAATTAAACAAAATATTAAAGGACAAAATGAGATACAAGCAAGTTGAAATATATCAGTAATGATGATCACTTCAAACGGAATAAAACAGCTGACAAAAAGACAATTATTTTAGGACTTGACTTTAGAAATCTAGTTCTTTGTTATTTGCTGGAAACAAACCCAAAATCTAAGAACACAGAAACTTAAATGTTAAAGGAATAGAAAAGCAGATAACAGGATAACATTAGTTAAATCAAAGACATTGTGAATATATTACTATTTTGGACAAAATAGACATTAAGGCAAAAACACATTCCTAGGATTAAAGATCGTTAAAACATACAAATACTTAAATTCAGGAAGAAAATGTGAAATTCATAAGCTTATATATACCTAATAGCATAGCCTCAAAATATATAAAGCATAAAATAGACAATTATAATGAGAATCAAATAACTTTATAATCATAGTAGAAGGTTTAACTCACCTCTGTTAATACACAATATATTAAGCAGAAGAAAAGTCACTGAGGAGAGAGAAAATGAATACATTAACATATAGAACACTGTATCAAAAAAGGGAGAAGACATCTTCCTTTTTCAATTACATATAAATCTTTTGTCTCAGAAAATAATATAAATGGTATCAGAATTAATAACAAAATAAAACATTTTTGAAAAATCTTATCCATGTATATTAAAATTAATGATTCAAAGAAGTCTTAAGGAAAATTTAAAATATATACTTACTACACTGCTTAAAAATATGGAAATTACCTGGTGTGGTATTACAGCAAAGCTTAACACTGTAAATGCTTATAATAGAAAAGCAGAAAGATTGAAGTTTAATGAGATTTATGTTCAATTTAAAAAGTTAAGATAATAAAATATACTGTAAGACAGCAAAATGAAAAAAAAAATCAGAAAAGTTTATAAATTAAATAAGTAGAAAACGAAGATACATTATATTTAATTAAAAGTAGATTTGGTTAAAAGGAAAAATATACTATTTCCAAGTCTTTAGAAATATTGACCAAGAAAAAAATTCAAAGCATAAATAAATAAAATTAGAATAGAAGATAAATCATACTTACAAATATTATTATTAAAAATATGTTGAGACTATTATGAACATCTTCGTGCCAAAAAACAAATTTGAGAAATCTATCTAAATGTAAAATTTCTATAAAAATAGTTCTTATTATCTTTAACGTAATTTATACATGAAAACTTAGACATTTTGAACATTCACCTCGCCTTTATATTATTGAATCTGTAGTTAAACGTTTCGCACACACGCATATATACACATTAAACAAAAGTTACTAGTTACAAGTAATTATACAGACAATGTTAACCAAACATTCAAGAAAAGGATGGTTTGATTCTTTACTCCCATGTGTATGCCTAGGCTACTTTTGTACCTTCCCTCTTATTGTGAATAAACCAGCCAGCAGACAGCATGGTTTCTTCTCCTTCTTTCATACTTTTGCATGAAATCCTATGGATTAAATTAATACCATAAGAGTGTTATAAAGCATGTCTATTATAAACATAATTGATTATCTTGGTGTGGACAGTGTGCAGGGCTTTAGGTCTTAACTGTTAGTCTATTGGAAGTGTATTGTAGTCATGAAGCAGACTTGTATGGTTGCGCAATTTGGTTTTTTTACTGTTAGAAAGTGGTCAGGTGGCTTTAGGCGTTAACTGCCAGCTAAGTGGAATTTCCAAGATGGCAAATCAGTTTATTTTATGGCATATTTGGTTACAGACTATTAGATGTTTATACAGTCACAAGGATTAGACCTAAATTCTAAATAAACAAAAGAGAAGAGCCAAAGTACTCACTTAATTTAAGCAAGAACTAGCATCTCAGAAAAGATAACGAGGCTATGTGTCTCAGCGAAGACATAGGGACTGTGGTCCTCAGGGAATATTTGGACCAAAGGTATCTCAACAGATTGTAATGCTGCTCAGTGCAGAGCAAGCAAATGCCAGTCACACTGGCCTCAGAAAAGGTGTGAGCATGGAGGCGATGTTAGCCAAATGGAGGAGATTTTCCTGGAACATTGGTGTCAAACAATACATGTTCAGCTATGTCTGCAATCATAAACTTGGCTAAGATGGTATATTTTTAAGGCATTGTCGGGCAGAATAATCTTTACAGCTGGGTAATTCCTATTCTAAAAGCACTAGAGCAGTTCCAGCTTTAAATTATCACTGACTGAGATAGAGCTCATATCTTACTTTTCATTTAGTGAGTTAGATAGGAAAGAAAGCCACTGCACATAAAACCTGGTGATCAGAATCACTATCACTCCAGTACCAAGCACTGAGCCCTCCAAACCAAATCTCCACCATTTTTAGTAAACAAATCAATCTTTAGCCTCAGAAAAGATGCTTCAGATAAGATTATTGACTGACCCCATTCTTATTCTGTACAGAAAGCAGATTAATGTTATATGAATTGAAAATCTAAATATGAAAGATAAACTTTTAGAGGAATTTCTTAGAAAATATTTTAACATTTTTATGAGCTTTTGGTAGACAAAGAACTGGAAAATGCCAGCTCTGAATAAAAAGTATTACTTGGGCTACGTATAATTCTAGTCTTTTAAGAAACCATTAAGACTTCAAAAAGACAAGACAAAATTTAGAGAACATACTGATAATTCACCAACAATGGAATTGTGTAAGGCATATATAAAAAGCTTCTATAAATAGTTAAGGAAATGGCAGACAACCTATAGAAAAAGGGACAGAAGTCTTGAAAAAAATACTTCACAAAACTTCTCCCATGGCCAGTCTACATGAAAAGATGTTCAACGTCTTCAGTCATCAAAGAAATGAACTGCAATTCAAAAACAATGTCACCACCCACCTATTAGAATCACTAAAGTTAAAAAGACATGTGATATTAAATTTTGTTGAGGATGAGAAAACTTAAACTTGAATACTTTACTTGTGAAGTAGAAACTGATATGGCCACTTCAGAAAATTCTTTGGCAGTATGTACAGCAGCTGTACATACCCTGTGAATAGCAATTGTAGTTCTACACACATGCTCAATAGAAATATTTAAAATGATCACCAAAAGACAAAGGCAATTACATTTATTACATCAATTACATTAAAAATAGCTAAAACTACAGAAAAAAAAATACCAGTATCTGTAGAATGTCTACATAAATTATAGTATATTCACATAATTGGAATTTTTAATAACAACGGGAATCAATGAACTATGGCTCCACATTTTAACATAGACGGAACATCAAAGAGCATAGTTTGCAAAAGAAACCAACCACTAAATAATATTCAATGCGTGATTCCAGTTACACAAATTTCAAAAATAGACAAATCTAATTTATGGTAGGACAAATCAGTGTAGTGATTACTCTTGGGCCATGTAGTGAGCAAGGGGGTCATGGTGAGGCTTTTGGATGCTGTTGTTGTTGTCGTGTGTTGTAGAGTCAATTTTGACTCATAGTGACCCTATAGGACAGAGTAGAACTGCCCGGTAGGGTTTCCAAGGAGTGGCTGGTGGATTCAAATCGCCAACCTTTTGGTTAGCAGCCTGAGCTCTTTACTACTCCGCCACCAGGGCTTCTTCAGATGCTAGTAATGTCTTATTTACTTCATCTGAGTGAGTGCTGATTATACCAGATGTTAACTTTGTGGTACATCATTAAGCTATATGTATATTCTCATTTTCTGAAGCCTGTCAAACTTACTTAAATGAAAAATTTACAAAAAATGTGAACAAGAAAATTTACAATGAAATAATTGACATACAAGACCTTGAAAGCATGACATTTTATCTCACAGAGACAAAATCAGGCTGCAGCTGCAGGAGGACTTGCATCTCTAAGGATTCAAGCACTTCTCAGGAGAATGCCTAGAAGAGAAAGAATTTTGGTAGCTAGAACTTTAATTTTAAATTTTAACTCAAAAGAGGAAACATTTTCATTTCAGAATTTATTTTTGGATTTTTTGTGGTGTGTTTGGATTGTAATTTGCATTGGGACTTAATTATTGAAATCTTATTTCAACCCAGGGTTTTGATAATTCTAACTTGGAATTTCTAGGTGGAATTTTATTATTAAAAGATATATAGGATTTGAGAACTCTATCTATGTGGGGTAAATTGGATGGAAATAATTTGAAAAGGACAATAAAATAGGGCATAAATGCTCAGTCTTGAGTATAGAGGGACTTTGTAGTTAATTTAATTAACAAACTGTTTAAATCAACTTCAGAGACTTCTAGGGGCAAAATGAAAATTTCTGAATAGAGCTCCCAGAAATTCTAAAGAAATAGTTGATAATGGAGTCATAGCCTCATGAAGAGGGGAGCACATGTCTCACGATATTGCTGATCTCCTCCCACAAGTGGGGTGGCTGTAGCCCTGTTGACCATATGCTATTGGTGACAAACAGAGAGTTAAGAAAATAAAAGTCTGTGACCTGTGGTAGTGACACACTTCTTTCCCAATTTTTATTTATATTTTTAATTACAAGTTATTGCATTTGGGTAAAACTCTCAATCATGACAAAAATATAAGGAATATTTTATTATTATTATTTTGGGTTTATTTTAATTAATTTATTTCTGAAAACAAAAATAAAAGTTATAAACAAAATATTGTGAATATTATAACTTACTTTAAAATTAAGAACTTAGGTTCATAAAAATGGACCACAGAAAATGAAATGACAAGAAAAAACTGAGAGAAGTTGTTTGCAATATATGTAACTAAGAAAACATTGTTATCCTGAAGACACAAAGAACTCTCAAAATTCTGTAAGAAATTCAAACTTCCTAATAATGAAATAAGGCGCCCTGGTGACACTACAGTTAAGCTGTCAGCTGCTAAATGAAAGGTTGGTGGTTTGAACCTACCCAGAGGCTCTGCAGGAGAAAGGAATGGCAATCTGCTTCCAAAAAAGATTACAGCCAAGAAAACTATGAGGCAGTTCTACTCTGTCACATATGGGTTGCTATGAGTAGGAACTGATTTGAGGACACCCAACAATAATGAAATGGGCAAAGGAAAAGGATAATCATTTGAAAGGAGAGGAAATATGAATGGTCAATGAAAATGTTGAAAGATGATGTTGTGGATTGAATTGTGCCCCCAAAAGTATGTGTTGAAGTCCTAAACCATATATCTGTAACTATAACCTGGTTTGGAAAAAGTTGCTAAGAATAAATATGGAGAAAACATTAAACGACCCTTGAAAGTCGAAAAACAGACTTCTACAAATGGAAAGATAACGCATGTCTTTAGATAAGAAGATACAACATAATTAAATTGTTTATTTTCTCAATAATAATTTATAAATTAAGTATTAATACGATTAATTACAAAATACCAATAATAATAGATAAATTTATATAGCATTTTAATGTTTTAGGCACATTTCTGAGATTTTAACATATGTTAAGGAGCCCTGGTGTCACAGTGGTTAAGCACTTTCTTGCTAACTAAAAGGTCAGCAGTTCGAACCCACCAGATGCTCCACAGGAGAAGGATGTGACAGTCTGCTTCAGTAAACATTTACAGCCTTGGAAACTCCATGGGACAGTTCTACTCTGTCCTCTAGGGTCCCTATGAGGGGACTCAAAGGCAATTGACTCAAACGCAATATTTTTTTTGTTTTTAATACTCATGTAATCTTAACAGTAATTCTAATATGTAGGTAAGATTATTATCATCACTTTTTATAGATGAACAAACTGAGGTACAAAGAGGCTATGTAACTTGCTGGAAAGACAAATGCTGAGATTGAAATGATATTTGAATCCATAGCCTATGCTCAGAACCACAACAATATGCTGACTGTGACTAAAAAGAAATAAACACCATTTTCTTCTTTCCTGGAGGTAGGCAAATGGATCGTGTTATATAAACTGAAAAATAAAGAAGTATATTCAGGAAATTTCTGAAAACAAAACAAACAGCAAAGAGGGTGAAATAGCCTTCCCTAAACATATTGTAAATGTTCAGTAATTGAAATTTGAATTTGGAACATGAGCAGAGAGATCAAGTTAAACAAAATAGAAAGTCCAGAAACAGATACAGTTATAGATAGTATTATAGTATTTAATAACAGGTAAATCTCAAATCGATAGGGTAAGATTAGACTTTTTGAGTAAATTGTATTTAGATATTTGATTACCCATATGTAAAATACAAATTTGGTTTTATATTTCACCACATTGTATACTAGGAAAAACTCCAAATGATACAGAATTAAATTTAAATAGAAACAATAAAAGTACTAAGAGTACATATGGGTATATTAAAAAAAAAAAAAAAAAAACCTTTTGGAACAGTATAAGCATTTTAAAAATACAACTCTAATTGTGGAAATCATAAATAAAAGATTAATAAAGTTGACTACATTAAAATATCTAAAAGGCAAAATACTATTAAGCAAATCAAAAGTCAAATGACATATTGAGAAAAAAGATATTGGCAACTCATCACAGAAGACAAAAGGGCTAATCTCTTAATATATACAGGACCCCACAAAATGAATAAGAAAAACACCCAGAGTACAATCAGAAAAAAAAAAAGGAGGAAAGGTATGGGTATCACACAGAGAAAAGAAGATAAATGTCTCTTAAGCATATAAAATATGCTCACATTTATTCATAATCATAGAAACTCAAAATTAAACAACATTGAGATGCCACTTTTCACCTTATAGAGTGGCAGAAATTCAAACTTTGACAACATCCTCATTGATGAGGCTGTAGGGATAGAGACTTTCTCCTTTATTTTGGAGGTGAGTGCAAAATGGTGCCATGTCTCTGTAGCATATTTTTGCACATGTATCAAAATTATAGACTCTTTTCCCACCTTAACCAACAATTTCATCTCTGAGAATTTATTCTACATATATATGCAAATTTACAAAGTAATATACAAGACTATTTATTTATTGTTTATGGCTTGGTAGAGTAGAGGGTCAATGAAAAAGAGGAAGACAAGGAGATGGATTGACACGGTGGCTGCAACCATGGGCTCAAACACAGCAAAGGTTGTGAGGATGGTGCAGGACCTGGTAGTGTTTTATTCTGTTGTACAAAGGGTTGCTATAAGTTGGAACTGACCCAACAACACCTAACAACAACAACATTTACTGAAGAATTTGTCATAATTGTGGGCTATTGAAAACAAGCCCTTTTCATCAATAGAGGAGTTTTGATAAACTATTAATCATGCAAAAAACAAGAACAAAAAACAAAACTTCTGTCCCTCTCTACTGGCATGGAAGATTCCCAGGATAATACCAGATGTATACATAAGAAAGTAATAAAATGTTTACAACTGTGGAGATGGAATAAGTATTTTTTAAATATTAAACTATTTCCTATTTGTAAGTGACATATAAACATAAAAATTAATTAAAGTTAAATCAAACTTTTCATTTTAAATGAAAACCTTAGGTGAAGCTTGTTTACTACAAAAGAATTTCCACTTTACTGACATTTTGAGTTTCAATATTTTGTATTTCACATGTTACAAATCACTACAATTTAATTTTGTTTCAAGATTTTTAAAATCATATGTGTAAATGAGTTACTGCTCAGACCATTTCCTGGTACTATATATAAATGTTGATGTAGACCAATGGTTCACACATTAATCATCTATCCATTGGCTATGATCTCCATCAGATTTCCAAGTTTTACCCAAATTAACACAAAGGATAGTAAGCTGGTGGTGGTGGTTGTCATTGTTCTTAACTGCCCTTGAGTTGGCCCCTGACTCAGGGCAACTCCATGTGTTACAGAGTAAAACTGCTCCATAGGTCTTTCTTGGCTATAATCTTTACAGAATCAGTTCATCTCCAGGCCTTTCTTCTGCAGAGCTGTCGGGTGTGTTTGAATTGCCCACCTTTAGGTTAGCAGCTGATTGCAAACAGCTTGTGCCACCCAGGCTCCCTGATGGTAAGTTTAAAGAATCATAAAATTTAGAAATGGGTTAAGTGGTAATCCATTCTGAGAGAAAATGGAAAAAAATATATTAATCATGACTATCACTGAATTAGAGCAACTATGTTGTCAGCAATCAACTAAGTCATTCCCTAAGCACAGAATAACGATTATAGAGACTATCTGTTCTTTTAAGTCAGTGGAAAACTATGAGAATTTTACTGTTTTGATTGATTAAGTCACCACTACCTCTTAGTTATTTATTTAAATCTTGAAAATATGGACACTATTTTATTTCAGCATTGAGAAAGATAAAGAGTCTTATCATATCACTTACTCTAATGATATTTTCTTCCTTGTGAGACAAATATTTTTTTACGTTGTGATTGGCATTTGATTATGGACAGATTAGTCACGTTTCTTGCATTACATCTAATCTTGGCCTAACCTAAAGCTGGAAAATATTCTGTTTTTACATTCATTTTTCATAACATAATGTCTTGTTTTATTTGGGGTTTATTTTGATTGGAAATGTTGCCCTATAATTTTCAAGCTATTTTTGCCAACATCAGTCAGGTGCGTTTTCATGAGATCTTAAATTAGCAATGACTAATGCCCAAGATATATTATATTTTGTCAATGTTGAAGAAGTTCAGTCCAATTATTTCAGTAATATGGCACCTATCTACTTTGATCAAGACTTAGGATCGGTAGTCACATCCAATACCTAAATATGAGCCTGGTATTTTCTTATTTTGTTGATAGAATTTAATGCACAATTTGTGTATTAAGTTATGGCTGTGAAAGGGAATCCATTTAGTCTATCTTATTACTATCACAGCTGCAATCTGAGAGCAATGAGCATCTACTTTTTGGTATTCAGGTTCTTTCTTACTATACAGGTTCAAATGATAATCACTTTGAAATTCTAGAATAAAATGCTGATAAATAGGACGCCTTGCCATCACCCTGGAAAATCAGCTGCCTCTTAGTAGCTGCCACTTAATTAAACAGCATCTGAAATCATGGAAAGAGAGTGCTGAACATACTCTGGGAAACAAATGCTGCAGAGAATCCTTGAGCCTGTGGTTAGACAAGCATTATTATTTATTAATTTGTGGATTTCAGTGCTCATGTATCAGAGTGCTTTACGACAACAGAATCAACAATATAGCCTTGAGAACAATAAAAATCCAAGAAGGCAGGCACTCCTGAAACAAAGAATAGCAGTAATGCCCTTTTGATTTGATAAAGAGAAAACTCCAGAAGCTCTAAGCTTCTTGACAAATAGAATTTTAAATTCATCCAGAATTTTAAATTCCCAGGGTAACTAAATTGCATTAGATGAACTTCAATCAATTTTAAAAAAAGAAAATAAGTGTTTTAAGCCAAAGTTCATTTTAGATAAGCACAGTTTATTTTAATATTTAATTATTATATTTCCTAAGTTCAATATTTCTATCAGTTTTCTTTAAAGGTACCTGCCATTTTTCCCCACATTAAGTAAAAAAAAAATA
>NW_004443983.1:17229720-17234354 GCF_000243295.1 Trichechus manatus latirostris
CTAAACTTAGAGTAATTTGTATTATTTTTTAAATATGAAGTAAATAATATCATTTAGTTTATCTTTTTAAGGAGCCCTGGTGGTGCAATGGTTAAGCACTCGGCTGCTAACTGAAAGTTTAGTGAACACACCAATGGCTCCCAAGGAGAAAAGACCTGGCAATCTGCTCCTGTAAAAAGATTACAGCCTAGGAAACCTCTGGGGCAGTTCACACTCTGTCATATAGGTTTACTATGAGTTGGAATCGACTTGACAGCACACAACAAAAACAACAGCAAGTTTATCTTTATGACACTCCTAAGGTAGTCAGATCCTAGGGAAAAACAAAAGTGGCAAGAAAGTTAATCTGTTTAAACAAAAATAATAAATCAAATGACTAAAAATAAACACATTTAATGTAAAGGTCATTTTTACTTTGTACAATAGTTGCAACTGAAGACATTCCATACTTTTTGCAATATACTGGGTGATGTAATGACTTACCTCCCCAAAGACTCTTCACTATGTAGGGATATTATTCCTCATTCCCTCTAAAATGCAACCTAGAGAAAAAAATATTTAATAATCCAGTAGGAACAAGAAGAAGAACAGTTATCTTGACCGTCATTGGAATTAAAAGTGCTACTCAAGGTCACAGAAGAAATAAAATAAAATGTCTATTCAAATTTCATCTCAGTGTTTCCCTAAGTGAACTTACTGTGACTGGCATTAAAACAATCCCTGCACATTAAAAGTTAGAGAGGAGCTAATGTCAAGGAGAAGATGAGGTAAATGAATATCAAAAACAAAAGAACCTAGCATTGGAAATACAAGAGACTTGTCAATACTTGAAAAATACTAATGTTAATCAATAAGTATACTTATCTTTTATAAAGCTGGTTCAAGATATTTTTGAGGCATCTTCTTTGTGGACAGTCCAGAATAATCAAAATAGGCTATCTTCTTAAGCATTAAAATCATAGCTTGTCTTCAAATGAAAAGACAGTATATACACTCTTGTTGAACTTCCTGATTTCTGCACACTGCAAAAAAAAGATTTTATCATTAAATTGGGGTAAAAATTGGAAACTTGCCATCAATAGCAATACAATTTTTAGAATTTCATTGTCAGTTTATTTTAATCTGATTTTTTAAAATGGCTTTAAAAATACTGAGTTCCATTTTAATTTTACTTTGAATTTGGTAATCTAAAAAATTATTTTTATAAAAATAAATTCAATACAATTTAACAAATATTTATTGTATTTTTTTCAGAGTGTAGGACACTGTGCTAAAACTGGAGAAAAATCCGATATGGTCTTTAACATCAAACTGCTTAGAAACGTTAAAAAAAACATAAAATGATGTAATCAGTAGAACTCTATAGTCTATCTTCTTCCATTGGCATAATCCATGTTCATGACTGGACTGTTTCTACTTTCAGTTTCTTCTGGATTATGACACTCATCTTTTGGGGAGGAAATTCCTATAGAAAACAGATGACAAATCACACTGGTACCCAGCCCTCCAAGGGGAATGGAAAGCATACCCTTCAGGCAGGCACATTTCAAATAGAAAATACCAATTTTGTCTGGGCTAAAGAAGTTGGAAAATATACCTACCTTGAACTAGAAGTTAAAAAAAAGATAATTGCATGTGTGGTCAAATTCAGAAAAGTAGAAAGGCCATATGGATTTGTTTAAATAGAATGAAAACATCCTTGGAAAATGTTGGGTAGGGGAAAAATCAGGGCATGTCCTGGGAGTCAGCCAACTAGACATTTGTCTAATCATGCACTTACTTTCAGTGTAGGCCTGAGCAAGGCTCATAAATATCTGGTAATCAATTACAATAACTGTAAAATCTTAGTTTTCTAAGAAATGACTACTCAAATCCTTTTTTACCCTAAAACAAATCTATTATTATGACCTACATAATCTCCAAAAAAGAAATTTGAACAATATATTTTAGTATCCATATATACTTATAAACAAATTTAATGAATAAAAGATTTCAAATAATGTATTTTTACACAAATAACACTCACCTTTTAGTTTTGTTTGCCAACCACTCCCTCTCCCTGAGAGGTAATTTTGTAAACGTCACTATGCCAAATTTTTTATATGTTCCTGTAAAAAAAATTAGCATAGTGCCCTTACAAAAATATCTCACAGGGCGAGGTAGCGGTTGGCAAACAAAAGTAAAAGGTGTTATTTGGGTAAAAATGTGATAACTTATGTACAAATATCATATTCTTCCACAAAAAAAGGTGCCCATGTAAATGATGCTCCCACACATTCAACGTGCAGCATCAGGCACTTATGAAAATAGCATGAAGGAGAGGTGGTGGTGCCTAGTTGGCAAAAAAAGCATGTAATGTGTGTGTTATTTATGAAAAATATGGTAATTCCAATGCAGGGTCATTTGTAACAGTTAATAAATGGAAATAAAATATATTGGCAGTACTTGGAAATTGAATGAATAAATTCTGATACATCTATATCATGGGAATGATATGAAGCCATTTTAATTGTATTTTCCAATATTTAAGTGCAAAAAAGATTTTCATGATATAATTTTTGATCAAATGTGTATATAATTTATAATTCATGTCAATTCCATATGATCTAAATTTAATTATATAATTATGCACCTATATACATATATAATTTATAAGTGTAGCTAAATATATGCACACATGGACATGAATTTGTGTGTGTAAAAATATATGTACCTATACACATACACAAAGTTGCCCAGGTGTCATGATGGTTAAGCATTCAGCTGCTAACCTTTTGGTTAGCAGTTCAAATCCACCAGTGGCTCCACAGCAGAAAAAAGCCTGGTGATCTGTTCCCATAAAGATTACTGCCTATAAAACCCTGTGGGGCAATTCTACTCTGACATGTAGGGTCACTATGAGTCAGAATCAACTTGATGGCATGCAACAACTAAAATAACATACACAGGGGTTTCGGCAAAATGGTGCTCTAGGCAGAAGCATCACACCGTCCCACCACAGCAAAGATCCAAAAAACTAAGCCAAACAGAGAATACAACAATCCTGAAACCCTAAAACATCAAATGAAGGGATAAAGAACTCAGCCAAGCACCAAATGGAGTGAGAAAACTGACAGAGAACAGAGAGCGAGGAGACATTCATGCAGAGATCCCCTATCAGCTAACGCAGCACGGATCCACCATCTTGGACTCCTATCGGAGACCAGCAAACAGGCGGTACGAGAAGGTAGACTCACGGAGCTTCCAGCGGGAGAAAAACAACCAGTAATTTGTGATATACACTTTCCCACCCCCCACCCTTATTCACCCAGACTCGGCCTCCTCTGCTTCCCGTGGCCACAGTCTCTTGACCGGGGAACAGCGGCTGCTTGGATTCCACACACCCGAACAGGTGGCTCTCTGAGGGCCATTTGTTGGCTGCTGGTGTTGCTTTTTTTCTGCTTCTTTTTATTTCTTCCTTGCCTCTCCCCACCTCCCCCTCCTTAAAGGTCAAGTACCTCGCTCCGTGCGCCATCTTTGCTTCTTCCTGAGGGGCTGCAGAGCTCCGGTAATTTGTGATATACACTTTCCCACTCTCTACCCATCTTCACCCACACTTGGCACCCTCTGCTTCCCACGAACACAGTCTTTTGTCCAGAAACACCACCCCACGCTAGGGGGCTCTCTGAGTGCCATTTGTTGGATGCTAGTGTTGCGTTTTTTTTTCCTGCTTCTTTTGATTTCTTACTTGCCTCTCGCCACCTCCCCCTCCCTTTGCTCAAGTACCTGGCTCTGTGCACCATTTTGCTTCTTCCTGAGGGGCTGCGGAGCTCCGTTCGAGTGTGGAGCTGCTTCCCAGTTTGGGCTGCCGCGCTGGTGGGATCCCAGGGCTTTTGTTCGTTTGTTTGTTTTGAATTGTTTGTTTGTTTACTTTTCCTTTTCTTGAGTTGGGAGTCCTTTCTGGCCAGGCTGAGCTGCCTGGCAGGGAGACTCCCCTTCGGCTTCCACAGACGTGCAGAGGGATCCCTGAGGGCATTTCTTTTCTTGTTGTTTTATTTTTTTTTTCCTGTTTTTTTGGGGGCCTTGCTTGTTTGTTTTTTTTTCTAATTTGTTTTCTTTTCTTTTTCCTCTTTTTCCCTTTTTGTCCTTCTTCATTGCTCAGTTTCTCATCTCTCTATATATTCCTTCTCTTTCTGTTCCCTCAATACCTGGCATTGTATACCTCTACGCCTTCTAGCCAGGCTGTACTGCAACACCTGAGAGCGACTTCTCCAGACCTCATAGCTACACCAGTGGGATCCCTGGGAACTTTGCAGTTCTTTAACCTTTCTGATTCTTATTTATTCATTCTTTTCTTTTCTTCTGCCTCCCCTTTCTGTTTTTCTCCATTTCATAGTCTCTCATCTCTCCACTCCAACGGCAAGCTCCCCTAGCACCCTTTTTTGGTTGTTTGTATGTTTTTGGCTCCTGTTCCTCTCTCCTCTCTCCTGTATCCATCTTAGCTCCACACATAAAAATCTCCCGCTGCATCCTGCCTACCTGCACTGTGCGCTTGACATCAGACCACCAAACAGCACAGGCACAATCTACTGGAACCTGCCCTGCGATGATTACCGACCAGCTCTGGTAGCTGTAGTAAGTGCCACAAACAACCC
>NW_004443983.1:17240491-17262074 GCF_000243295.1 Trichechus manatus latirostris
GTGTACTTCTGTTTCATGAGAAACTATTTGTTCTGTAAGCCTTCACCTTAAGTACAATAAAAAAAAAGAAAAATAAGTAAATAAATAAAATAACATACACATACACCTTCCCACGAAATAAATCCATGAAGGAAATATGGCAATGTTAATAGTGCTTAGCTCTAGATTTAAAAAATCATTGGTAATTTATATAATCTTCTTTGTAATTTTCATTTTTACACAATAAGTATATGCTGGTATTGTTTTTATGTAGAAAAATCATGAGTATTTAATTTTTGTTAGTCAATACTTAAGGGCAATACTTACTAGACAGTATGCCACAAGTTTTATATATACCTTTGGCTGCTAACTAAAGGATCTGCAGTTCCAATCAACCAGGAGGTATTTGGAAACCCTATGGGGCAGTTCTACTCTCTCCTGTAGGGTCACTATGAGTTGGAATCGACTTGATGGCAACAGGTTTTGTTTTGTTTGTTTTTCATAATTAAGTCTGTGAAATATAAACTGTTATCACATCATACAGCCGAGGAAAGTGAGGCTTAAGGAGATTGTTCGCATTCACACAGAATAATATCTATCTTTTTGGAAAATTAGGTGGTGTTTCAATGTATAATATTTGATATGATAACAATATACCTTCTTGCAAAAAGTAAAAGAATATGTAAAATATTAATCAATGCACTGGAATTTTCAAACTTTCGTGGCAGTCATTTCTTTTTTAAAAGTTGCTTTTGTTGTAGAAAGAATGAAGCTCTTCATGAATCACCTGCAAGATGGCATTAAAAATACATGGTTTATCAATATAGGATAGAGAACATTAGAGGGGAAATGATCATTTGTAAAAGAAAGAATGGCAGTTGAGGTCCAGTTTTTGTGTTACTGTGTATGATGGATGAGTTAATTCCTCTGACTAATGAACCAAGTCTTTCTCTTGGCCAGAACTAAAGAACTAGGATGTTTTGCAGACTCAGTATTGTAAGTAAGCACTCTTCTGAAATAAACATGTCCCATGATGACAGCAATCATATGTTAAATAATGGTCGTGGTGAATACCTTACCTGAAGTTACTCGTCTTTTTTTTTTTTCCTTAAGGGTGTTTGACAGATCATGGAGGCAGGGAATCAGTGGAACAAAACTAGAAGAAAATAGGCAATAACCCAGTTTCAGAAACATAAAGAGTTTCTTAATAATGGGGGAAGATCATAATGAAAACCAGGAATGTTGCCTAAGAATATTATTTATACAATTTGTATATGCAAATATGCATTCATCAGCTTTTGTTCAATCTTCACTTTTATCATCTCAAGTGCATACAGTAATCCAAGAAAAGAAATATCATATGGGATTCTGTTCCATACAAAGAAGCAGGTAGGATGGCAGAGTAATGCTGAATGACAGAGAAGTCTGAGAAATACGGAATAAGAAAGGATATCTGGATGTCTGATGAATGAGACTCTATTTGCATATTAAAGATGATTGATAAACTTTTCTTAGCAATCTTGGGCAATATTTTAATGTCAAAAGCTCCTGGACAATGGACATCCCTTTTATTAGTATTCTGTTTTATTATTCTTGGATCATTCATCAGCTACTAAACTTAAAAAACAGGAATAACTAGGAGGAGAATAAGGAAGGTTACTATCCCATATAACATTTCTTAACTTGCTATTGCTTGTTTACAACGTTCCAAGGCTTCCAGAAAAATGGTTCCTGAAGCTCTTAGCAGTGTCAAAATCCAAAACACTTCCTATGTATATACATCTGAGGCCATATGGCACTTTGAAAAAAAATCACATATGTAACTCCAATTTGCCTAATGTTCCTCAACTTGATGCAAGCAATGGTATAGGAAATTCTGGAATAAGAAACTCCCTCAAGACACTGAACTAAAAAGATTAGATGATTATGGGGCCTGGTATTCGTCTTGAATATTGAGTGGGAGAAAGGGAAGGTGAAGTAAGCAAAACATAGAGAAATAAAACAATGTTAGACCAAATAAGTTGTTTGCAGGAAGAGTAGTGCTTTCAGGGGGATATAACCTTTGAGAATAACTAGAATTAATGAAATATTTGGAAACAGAAATACATTTTAATTTTTTTTTAATCTAATCAGAAAGAAAAAATAAATTTTAAAAAAAGAAGACTGTGTTTTGGAATGAGCAAACTACACTCCGCCACCTGTTTTTATTCAGGCTGTGAGCTAAGAAAAGATTTTACATTTTTAAATGGTTGGAAAAAACGAAAAGAAGACTTCATCACATGTCAAAACTATGTGAAATTTAAATTTCAGTGCCCAAAAATAAATTTTATTGGAACATAGCTATGTTCTCTGTTAACATATTGTTTATGGCTGCTTTTGTGCTGTAATAACACACTGGAAGAGTTGAAACCAGGACCATACGACCCTTAAAGCTTAAATTATTCATGCTCTGGACTTTTATAGAAAAAGTTTGCTGATGCCTGGTCTAAGTGAATGGCAGAAACCCAGAAAAACAAGAATAGAGTTTTCCTATGGATTTAGAGGGATATGTGGAGTTGATCATGACAAAGTTCAGATATTTAATGTAAGAAAATGCTCTGTGGGTGATTGTTTCAAATACAAAAAGTACAGTAGCTTAGTTGGTCATGTTATCATCAAAAATGAGAGAAGAACAGCAAAAAATGGAGAATTATTCTGACCAAGCAGATTGATTCTACAATTGCATAAAATAACAAGCTGGAAAACATAAATTTATAGTTACGTTAACAAATTAAAATAATAAAAATACTCAAAAGATGTAAAACTGTGTTAAACCCTATATCCTGTCATGATAAAATATATTAATATAGTAAAACCAAAAGTGAATGTCCTTAAAGATGATATGTTATTTGTTAAAAATCTATTCAGGCATCATTCTTCTTCTTTTTTTTTTTTTTAATTGTACTTTAGATGAAGGTTTACAGAGCAAACAAGTTTCTCATTAAACAATTAATGCAATTAATACACATATTGTTTTGTTGTGTCTACCTATCCATGAGCAAGGTATGTTTTTCCATTTATGCAGGTCTCTTTTGGTTTCTTGCAGTAGTGTTTTGTAGTTTTCTTTGTATAGGTTTTTTACATCCCTGGTTAGATTTATTCCTAAGTATTTTATTTTTTTTAGGGCTATTATAAATGGTATTGTTTTCCTGATTTCCTTTTTGTAGTTCTCTTTATTGGTGTATAGGAATTTAATGGATTTTTGTATGTTTCTCTTGTATCCTGCTATTCTGCTGGATGAGTATTTGCTGCTGTTGGGTGGAGTGTTCTATATATGTCTGTGAGGTCAAGTTGGTTGATTGTGGCCTTTAGATCTTCTGTATCCTTGCTGAGTTTCTTTCCAGATGTTCTGTCCTTTACCAAGAGTGGTGTGTTGAAGTCTCCTACTATTATTGTGGAACTATCAATTTCTCTTTTCAGTGCTGTTAGAGTTTATGTATTTTGGAGCCCTGTCATTGGGTGCATAGATGTTTATTATGATTATGTTTTCATGATGGATTGTCCCTTTAATCATTATATACTGGCCTTCTTTGTCTTTTATGGTGGATTTTGTTTTAAAGTCTATTTTATCTGAGATTAGTATTGCCACTCCTGCTCTTTTTTGGTAGCTGTTTCCTGGCTATACTTTTTTCCATTCTTCGATTTTGAATAAACTTTTTTTTTTGTTTCTAAAGTGTGTCTCTTCCAGACAGTATATTGATGGATCCTGTTTTTTTTACCCATTCTGTCGCTGTCTCTTTATGGATGCATTTAAACCATTTACATTCAGTGTGAATATTGATAGGTGTGTTTATTGCTGTCATTTTGTAGTGCTTTTTTTTTTGTGGTGCTGACACTTTCTTTGTTCCTCTTACTCTCCTGTGCTTAATTCCTTTTGTTTGTGGATTTTTTTTTCTTTTCTTTCATTTTTATAGATTTTGTATTAACTGAGGTTTTATGCTTCTTTTTTATATTGATGAGTATGTTTTTAACTTTCTTTGTGGTTACCTTGAAATTTACCCCATATTCCTAAATTTAAACAAGTCTATTATTAGCTGATGATGTCTTGACTTCCTCTCCATTTGAAAGTTCTGTGTTTACATTGTCTATTCCTTCTTCTATTGTTCTGATGTTGTCATTTACAGGTTGATATCTCTGGTTCCATGTTGTAAATTTTTTAGTTTGTTTTTGTTTGTTTGTTTGTTTTTTTATCCTTGAGAGTTCATTACCTAGGTTGGTATCTGGCTGATACTGTCTTATGCACTAGATTCAGGTTGTTGTCTGATGTTCTTGGTTCTCTAACCAAAGGACTCTCTTTAATAATTCTTGTAAGTTTGGTTTGGTTTTTACGTACTCCCTTAATTTCTGTTTATCTGGAAATGTCCTATTTTTGCAATCCTATTTGAGTGAGAGTTTTGCAGGATATAGTATTCTTGGTGGGCAGCTTTTTATAAGATTTTATATATGTCATCCTATTGCCTTCTTGCCTGCACTGTTTCTGCCGAATAATCAGAGCTTAGTCCTATTGTTTCCCCTTCGTATGTGACTTTTTGTTTTTCTCAAACTGCTCTCAAGATTCTTTCATTGTCTTTGGTTTTAGCGAGTGTGACTATGATATATATTGGTGTTTTTCTTTTGGCGGTCTATCCTATATGGGGTTTATTGAATTTCTTGGGTAGCTGGCTTTTTGTCTTTCATGACATTGGGGAAGTTTTCTGTCAGCAAATCTTCAATGATCCTCTCTGTGTTTTCTGTTTTCTCCCCCATTCTGGAACTCCAATAACTCAAAATTTTTTTATTTTGATTGTATCTCACATTATTCTCAGGGTTTCTTCATTTGTCTTCCTTCTTTTCTCTGATTTTTCCTCAAACGAAGTGGTATCCAAAGATTTGCCTTAAATTCCACTGATCCTGTCTTCTATTGTGTCAGATTTGCTCCTAAAATCTTCTATTTCAGTATCCATTTCTGAAATCTTGCTGTTTATCTTTTGTATTTATAATTGCTATTTTTGTATGATTTCTAGTTCTTTATTTATTTTGACATTTTGTTCCCAAATTTTTCCCTGATTTTTTCCATTGTTTTGTCTGTCTTTTCCATGATTTTCTTTGTATTTTCCATGATTTTGTCTATTTTTTTCTTATCTTTCTCTGCATTTTCCTTCATCTGTTGGAGAATCCTGAATATTAGAGTTCTGAATTCCCTGTTAGGTAGTTCCAGTGCCTTTTCTTCTAGCAGAAGGTTATCTGGTGTTTTATTTTGGTCACTTTCTAGAGAAAATTCTCTCTTGTTTTTGTATGTGCTTTGATATTTCCTGCTGTCTCTGGGACATTCAGGAAATATTTTCTTCGTGTATTGATTGTACATGTGATTGTTTTGTCCTCCTTTTCGTTGTATTTGGTTATGTCTGGGCAGGCGGGCTTGGTGTGTTTTGTTGCTTGCTTGCCTGTGGACACAATTCTTCTCACCACCTTGTCTAAGTGGGTAGGGCCGGTCACTCAGCTATGGTGCAGCATAGGCAGGTCCAGCGAGGGTAGAGAGGCGGAGATGGGTAGTTTGTAGTACGAAGTGGGGGCAATGGGGCGGGGCTAGGGGGCAGGGTAGGGTAGGGTCTGTGGGACCACGTTAATACTGCTTGGGGGAGGGGCACTTTGTGCACAGTGCAGATAAGCAGGAAGGAAAGGAGAGGATGTGATGTGCAGAGCTAAGTGTGTGGGTGAAAGAAGAGAAAGAAGAGAGAGGAAACAGACAAAAAAGGAAAAAGTAGGCAAAAAATGAAGTAAAAATAAAAAGGAAGAAATGAAATAAAATGGCAGTGTGGTAGGATTAGGTGTGTGGGGTTGGGGCAGACCTAGTGAGTCCATGTGCTAGTGGCTCTCTAGAAGAGGTGTGGCTAGGCCTGCCTAGAAGCAGTGTGGGTGGCACCTGGGGCTGGGTGTGCAAGAGAAAGGAAAGAGGGGAAATAGAAGACCACAATCAAACAAATAAAAAATAAAAGCAACAACAACAACAACAACAAAAATTATGGTGGTGTGTGAGTTGGCCTTTAGGGATGGTTCAGAATTGGAGTGGCAGTGAGCTGATGTCTCTTTCACTGGGTGGCATGGCATAGCCCATCAGGAAGGGGCGGAGGCAGTGAAGCACTTAGGTGGGAGGAAGAAAGAAAAGGAGAGGGTGAAAGATAAAGATTATAAAATATGTAGCTGAGAGAACTGGCCTGTGGGGGTAGTGCAGACCTGGGGAGGCTGTGTGCCAGAGGCTCTCCAGCCGAGAGGTACAGCACAGCCCACCAAGAAGTTGGAGGTGGCACATGGGACTGGGTGGATGGGAGAGAGAAACAGAAGGAAGGAAGAGAGAGTGGAGAAACAATTAAAAAACAAAAAACCAAAAAACAAACAAACAGTAAATAAATAAATAAAATGATGCTGAGGGAGCCCATTCATGATGGCAGTGTAGACCTGGGCAGGCCACTCGCAGTGACTCTCTAACCAAGCTGTGAAGCATGTTGCCTCCAGAAGGGGCGGGAGTGGTGCCCAAGGCTGGGTGGGGAGAAGAAAGGAAAGGAAGTAAGGAGAGAGAGAGAAGAAACAGACAATACAGAAGAAAAGAAAAGAACAAACAAACCAAAAAATCACATCCTGTCAAGAAGGGGAGGGATGGCACATGGGGCTAGCTGGGTGGGAGAAAGGAAATGAAGTTAGGGAGAGAGAGAGAAGAAACACAAAAGGCCAAAAAAACTACATCAAAATCAAACAAATAAACAACAACAAAAAAGAACAAAGCAAACAAACTGAACAATCACAGCCTGGAGGGGATGGCACATGGGGCTATCTGGAATTGGAGAAAGAAAGGAAGGAAGAGAGAGAGAGAAAAGCAACAAAAAAAGAAAAAAAAAATCAAAAAACAAACCAAAAGAACAAATAAAAAAAACAAACAATCACAGTCTGTCGAGAAGGGGAAGGTATGGCACACACAGGGCTAGCTGGGCTGGAGAAAGAGAAGGAAGCGAGAGTGAGAAAAGCAACAAAAAAAGCCAAAAAAAAAAAAAAACTCAATAAACAAACACACACCCAAAAGAAAAAAGCAACCAAACCAAACAATCACAGCCTGTCAAGAAGGGGAGGAGATGGCACATGGGGCTAGAGAAGCAACAAAAAAAACCCCAAAAATACGGACCAAAAAAATGGGGCTGAAGGGACTAGCCAGTGGCAGTGGGGCTGACCCCAGCCACAGTGAGCTAGTGTCACTCCAGCCAAGCAACCATGGCCTGTTGGCAAGCAGCAAGACCTCATATAGGTAAGAAGGATGGGGGTAAGGGTAAGCATATATCTCTGGTTACCATGTGCTCAGTGTCCTCCTGGGAGCTGCATGAAGTTGTTTTCCCACGCTCCCTGTGTGAGTTCTTTGGTGGTTGAAGCCCAAGATGGTGAATCCGGCTATGTTAGCTGGTACGGGACCTCCACTCCGTAGCTCTCCTCATTCTCTGTTCTCTGTCAGTTTCATATTCCATTCGGTGCTTGACTGAGTTCTTTATTCCTTCATTTGGTATTTAGGGTTCCAGGATTGACATTTGTATCTGTTTTACTTAGTTTTTCAGGTCTTTGCTGTGGAAGGATGGTATGGTGCCTCTGTCTATAGCGCCATGTTAGCTCTGCCTGAAAATTATCCCAGTTATCATTCTTAAAAGTGAAACAAGTGGAGTTCTTGTAAAGAAATTGACAAGAGAGAAAACTACATTTACTGATACTTCTGTTCAATATTAAAATAAGAATCATAAGTGAAATCATACAGGATAAACAAAAAAGAATAAAAGAGAGAAGTTTAAGGGTTGACAGAAAAAGAAACCAATTTATTAATTTTCAGAGTTCACCTAAATAAATAAACCAAAACTCCAACAAAATTTTAGACAAGTAAGAGAGATACGCATGCACAAAACTCAATAGTAATACATATACTCTGAGCACAAAGTAGCAAAGGTAATTTTTAGTATAAAATAAATGGAAGCATATGATATTCATAGATGGGTAATTCTAAATAACAGGAAAATATAAATTCTTCCCAAATTAATCTGTGAATTGTAGACTTCTATTAACCTCACAGTGTTTATGAAACTGAATTTGGTAGAGCTCCCTGAAGTTCATACAATAATTGCAAGAAACACACTCATTTAAGATCCCAGGGAAAGGAGGGGGATACAAGGATGAGACAGAAGCTATTTAAAAGCCAGATTAGAAGACCATTTGGCCACTGACACAATGATAAAGTGCAATTCTCTATGACCGTCATGGTTTGAATTATGTCCCCCCAAAAATGTGTGTATCAATTTGGCTAGGCCATGATTCCTGGTACTGTGTGATTTTCCTGTATGTTGTAAACCTGCCTCTATGATGTTAATGAAGGAGGATGGGTGGCAGTTGTGTTAGTAAGGCAGGACCTAATCTACAAGACTGGATTGTGTCCTGAGGCAATCTCTTGAGATATAAAAGACACAAGTGAGCAGTGAGACAGGGGGACCTCATACCATCAAGAAAGCAGTGCCAGGAGCAGAGCGCGTCCTTTGGACTGGGGTCCCTGCGCAGAGAAGCTCCTAGTCCGGGGGAACATTGATGAGAAGGCTGACTGAGAGAAAAAGCCTTCCCCTGGAGCTGACACCCTGAATTTGGACTTTTAGCCTACTTTGACTGTGAGGAAATAAACTTCTCTTTGTTAAAGCCATCCACTTGCAGTGTTTCTGTTATGGCAGCACTAGATGACTAAGACAATGAGAAAAGAAATTTTGCTGATATGAGAGATTTTTCTAGCTGATGTTTACTAAACTTCACTTCAGTTGATAAATTTACAATATAAATATTAGTATCAAAGAGCATGACCAGTATGACTTGGATCCTGGCAAATTCAAAGAATGGGTGCATGACATGGTCTCTCAATAATTTTGAGAATATCCTGAAAAGGACTATCCTACCCCTGAAATCCCCCAAAATAACAAGGTTCTTAGAGATTATTTCTTAATTACTTGCTATTTTCGATTGAACCGTGTCCCCCCAAAAATGTGTGTCAACTTGGCTAGTCTGTGATTCCCAGTACTGTGTGATTGTCCACCATTTTGTCATCTGATGTGATTTCCCAGTGTGTTGTAAATCCTACCTCTGTGATGTTAATGAGTTGGGATAGCAGCAGTTATGTTAATGAGGCAGGACTCAATCTACTGGATTAGGTTGTGTCTTAAATCAGTCAATCTCTTTTTTTATTGTGCTTTAAGTGAAAGTTTACAGCTCAAGTTAATTTCTCATACAAAAAAGTACACACATATTGTTATGTGACATTAGTTGCAATCCCTATAATGTGACAGCACACTCCCCCTTTCCACCCTGGGTTTCTTGTGTGCATTCAAACAATTTCTGCCCCTTCTTGCCTTCTTATCCTGCCTCTGGACAGGAGCTGCCTATGTGGTCTCTTGTATCTGCTTGAACTAAGAAGCACACTCTTTATGAGTATTATTTTATGTTTTATAGTCCAGTTTAATCTTTGTCTGAAGAGTGGGCTTTGGGAATGGTTTTTGTTCTGAGTTAACAGAGTGTCCAGGGGCCACAGCTTCAAGGGTTCCTCCAGTCTCAGTCAGACCATTAAGTCTGGTCTTTTTAGATGAATTTGAGTTCTGCTCCATACTTTTCTCCCACTCCATCAGGGACTCTCTGTTGTGTTCCCTGTCAGGGCAATCATTGATGGCAGCTGGGTACCATCTAGTTCTTCTGGTCTCAGGCTGATGGAGTCTCTGGTTTATGTGGTCTTTTTGTATCTTGGGCTAATATTTCCCTTATGTCTTTGGTGTTCTTCATCCATCTTTGCTCCAAGTGGGTTGGGACCACTTGACGCATCTTAGATGGCTACTCGCAAGCTTTTAAGACCCCAAATACCACTCACCAAAGTGAGATGCAGAACATTTTGTTAATAAACTTTGCTATGCCAATTGACCTAGATATACCCTGAACCATGGTCCCCAAACCCCAACCCCAGCTACTCTGTCCCTCACAGTGTTTGGTTGTGTTAAGGAAGCCTCTAAGCCAATCTCTTGAGATATAAAAGAGAGAAGTGAGCAGAGAGACAGAAGGACCTAATACCACCAAGAAAGCAACACTAGGATCAGAGCATTTCCTTTGGACCTGAGGTTTTGGGCGGAGAAGCTCTTGTCTGGTGAAGACTGATGACAAGGACCTTCCTTCAGAGCCAACAGAGAGAGAAAGCCTTCCCCTGGAGCAGGCACCCTGAATTCAGACTTTTAGCCTCCTAGACTATGAGAGAATAAATTTCTCTTTGTTAAAGCCATTCACTTGTGGTATTTCTGTTGTAGCAGCACTAGATAACTAAGATAATTGCTAAGCTGATATTCTTTCAAATGCTATGTGATTCCTAAAATTTATAAATTCAAAGTTTTTTTATGTTTTATCTCAGATGTTAAGTACTGTAGCCAAACAGGGGACAAAGTGAAGAAGAAAAATCTTTGGATACCTCTACATATGTGCATAACTAGAGTATGGCAGGTATTGCACTGGCCCTGGGTCATAGTACCACTGGGCAGTTTCTATTAACCCAGTATAGCCTGTGGCCTATCTACAGAAAATGGTGCCTATGGCAAGCAATGAAATTGTACCCCTTTGCAAACATCAGACAACCTTCTTTTAGATAACTTTACCATAGTATCAACTCAAAAATACAAGTCAAGATCAGTAATCTTATAATTAGCACATTAATGTGCTTAAGGAAGGATGTTGGGCCATACTGGTTTAATAGAAACTGCTCAGTGGCCCCCATCCACCCAGGGCCAGTGCAATACCCTAGAGGCACCACTGATTGGGTATGATTCTGTCTTCTTCCAAAATTTTTCTTTACATTACAAGAAAAGGTTCAAGTATCCTCCATTTCTTTTTAGTTCTGTTCTCATCTGGAGTTGTTGCTATATTGACAATTACATAGACAATTAAAATTAACTGAAGGAGATTCTCTGGATTAGCAAAAGGATTTCAGATGTTACAGATGGGAACACATGAGTGACTATCAGGCTGTTTAAAAAAAAAAATTGACATGGAGTCCATTCTGACTCATAGTAACTCAGAGTAGAACTGCTGCATAGAGTTTCCAAGGCTGTATCTTTAAGGAAGAAGACTGCCACATCTTTCTCCCACCGAGCAGCTGGTGAGTTCAAACCCTCGAGCTTTTGTTTAGCAGCCAAACTCTTAAACAATGTGTCAGGAGGGCTCCTTATCAGGCTGTTAAAACCCATTGCCGTTGAGTTAGTGACAGCTAATACCAGTTATTTGTCTGGGGATTTACCTATGCTGGTTTGTCAGCAGTAGACATTGAAGATTCTGCATATATGCCTCTTTTTTAAAGTATTTCTTAACTTTTCTAGATCTATGGGGTGACAACATCGTACATTCTAAAAACAATTTGTATTTTCATCAAAAAAAAAGAAGTCAAATTTGCTCCGTCCCTTTGCCATTATTTGTATGATGACTCTTCCCTTCATTACACAAAATAATAAAATTTCCTATTTAAAATAAACATGTGCAAGAGACAAAAATCAATGTGGGCGGATGTTTAGGAATATACATTTATTTCATATATATTTCATATATTACATATATTTCATGCTTAGGTTTACTCTTGCAAGTCACACACAGACTGTTTCAGAGCCCGTCCTAAGATCCAAGCAGCCGCAAGACTACTGGAATGAAGACCTCAACCACTAGCATCAACCCTCTATGGATGCTATGTCCATCTAGCCTGATCGAACCCCCACACACACACACGAAACACTCAAAAAGTGTTGACAAATGACAGTCATTTTAATTACTCACAGACAACAGACTGCAAACAACAGAAACAGATCCATGGTGAGTGGTACCCCCAGGTTCGAAAGCTGTCTGGGCTGAGATAGAAACTCCTCTACATGTGCCCCCACATTGCACTCGTAGATGAAGGCCAAGGAAATTCTACCCCACTCAGTGCCATACTCTAGGGGATATATGACTCACTACCCAAAATATAAATTTTCCATCCTTACCCCACTGGGTGGGGGGGTATGTTTAGATGTTTGGATGCAAGGTGGAATTTTATTACTTTAGCCCTGTTAGTTACCCGGACAGAGCATCAGGCTACAGGGGGACGGTGGTTTGCTTTGAAGCCTAAGAATGGTAGCAGGCGGAGGAACAAAGAGGAACTATAGCCAATGGTCGTCTGAAGGGCAGCCTCTTCTCAATTCTGTTTGTTAATTATGTTCACTCTGGAAACAGGAGCACATAATGCTTGACATCATTTTCAGACCTGAAGCTAGTATTGTACATTTCATTGGAAGCAATCACTACATAGGATGAATCGAAATATCTGACTTATAATGGAGTATAACAAATTAATAACATCTGAAATAAAATCATTTCTGCAATATAATTTAAGAAAGTATATTTATAATTTTACCTATAGATAAAAAATAATTCCTGTCTTAGTTATCTAGTGCTGCTATAACAGAAATACACAAATGGATATCTTTAACAAAGAGAAATTTATTTTCTCACAGTCTAGGAAGCTAGAAGTCCAAATTCAGGGTACCAGCTCCAGAGGAAAGTTTTCTCTCTGTCAGCTCTGGAGGAAGGTCCTTGTCATCAATCTTCCCCAGTTGAGGAGCTTCTCAGTGCAGGGACCCCGGGTCCAAAGGACACGCTATTCTCTTCACTCTTGTTTCTTGGTGGTATGAGGTCTCCATGTCTCTGCTGGCTTCTGTCTTTTATATCTCAAAAGAAACTGGCTTAAAACACAACTTAATCTTGTAGCTTGAGTCCTGCCTCATTAACATAACTGCCAATAAGCCTACCCCAACCAGCACTAGATAACTAAAACAGTTCCGTATTAGAGCAATAGAATAATTTTCTCTACTTGTCTAACTATCTTTCATTATACCTTTTATCTATGTCAGTAAGAAAAGCAAGAATATAATCCTCCAAGCCATCATTTTATGACATGTCTAACACACATTTTTAAAACAAATATCTTTCTCTTTAACATGTAACCTAATTTCCACTTTTGTTTTTACCTACTCTCATATCAGCTTCTTAAAGTACTAATTACCTGGAGTAAAATAAAAGAAATAATTATACTTTTTTTCTTTCACAATTTCTCAAGATAAAGTGATTTCTAACACCAACCGAAGTTGTTTCTTTAAAAGATTAGTAAGTTTAATTTAAAACTGACTAAAATGTGATTCAATATAAAACATTGTTAACTAACTAATTATGATATATAATTAGTTAATTTTCTTAAATGCAAATTGTCAAAATTAATTAAATTAGATAACCTGTGTTTTATTCAATCATTTTAAAATTCTCATGATGTCTATTAACTACTTTAAAAGAAATACTGATTCATATGTTACTTTCTGTCCTAGGGAAACAAAATATTTATTTACTTTAGTTTAATATGTTAAAAATCTAAGCATGCATGGTAAATCATCTTCAAATATCCCTTTAAAACCACCACGAAAATACTTAGAAAAGAAAAAAAAAACTGTCATCTACATTGCAATGGAAAAGTGAAAACCATAGTTCACTTTTATAATATAGTTCTCACTAATAGCATTATCAACATAGAAGCCCATTTCTAGGCAGTTTATCAACAGTGTTTTTCTTCTGAAACAGACAGAGAAAAGGATGTTCTTTCAAACATTATGTTATTTAGAAAACATTTCAAACTAGATCTGATAATTTAGCCAAGCATTTGGTGCAAGAAAAGATACACTTTCAAGAGATATGCTCATTAGAAGTATTACTGGATTGATGTATTTAACATCCGATTGTACAAGTCTAGGTTTAGGGGAAGGAATTTACTATTGCTCAAATTTACGTGCTGGTGGTTAGAGAGGTGACTGAGGGGAAAGGTGAGGGGAGTGGAGACATAACACTTAGAGAAACTCTAAGCAGAGAAAGTTGTTAGATATGGAGAGAAAAAGCAGTGCACAAACCAAGGGATTGTAGAAGGTATCCTAAGAAAGAAACAAAAGCTGTAAAAAAAGGAGAAAATGTAACAAAACTGTGCAAAAACCAAAGATGAAATTTTGTAGAAATCACCCAATACAGGAAAGAATATGACCGTAAAACCTGATGTTCATCTATGTATATTCTGTTTTCTTTTTTTTTTTTCCTTCCAATTTAATGAGTGAAGAAAAACTATCTTAAAATCATTCAAACAGAGGTCCAGGATTTATTTTAAAAAAAGCCTCCAAAATTCGATTTGTCAATAGACACGTTTGTAACATTAATGACCAGAACAAAAGAAATTGAATTCTATATAAGATTAGGGGAAAATGTATGATCTCAAAGTGTTATATATGGTCAAAATATACTAAAACATATTCTTAGATATACAGGATATAGGAAGTATTTTCATGATTTTCTCAAATAAACTATATGAAACATCAATAAGTCCAATTTTAAAACAAAAAAAAAAAATTTTATTAAATAAGGCAGGAGCACTGTTGTTGTTGTTAGGCATCGAGTCGATTTCAACTCATAGTGACCTAAGTAACAGAGCAGAACTGCCCCATAGAGTTTCCTAGGCTGCAATATTTACGGGAGCAAGTTGCCAAGTGTTTCTCCTGTGAGGCTGCTGGGTGAGTTTGAACTGCCAATCTTTCAGGTGGTATCTGAGCTCTTAACCATTGTGCCACCAAGGCTCTTTTTGGCATGAGCACTAAAATCTAGTAAATATATTTATTTGATTAATATGTTGCTAAAAAGTAAATGTAAAAGATCAAACATGTTTTGCAAAAGCTTTGGTAATCAAATAAAAGTGTAGAAACCTTACTGGAGTCTATAACAGAGATGGTATGAACTGCAAATGGAAATAAAATGAAGATTTAGGAAATAAAGAGGTTCACTAAAATATTATATAAGGGGAAATTAGACATCAACTTTGATAAGTATAATAATATAAGTTTACATACGTGAATACTTATCCAAAAGGTCTAGCTCTATGAGAAATATGAGTAGTAAGCTTACAGTCTAATAATTGTTAGATATTCTACGGGTTTGTGAAATAGTTTCAACTTAAGTGTCACGTTATTTCATTATTATATAAGTTTAAATGATATACAGTAACATACATTATTTTCAATATTGATACTAAAATTTGATACAGATTCCATACATAGAAAAATAATCTATGTGCAAATCTTACACAAACATATATATTTAAAAATCTAAACCCAAAATACACTAAAAGATCCTATAAGTTATGTAAGAATTGTTATATTCACATAAGGAATATTTTCAATCCATCAATCAAATACAATAATAGCAAGTGGTATTTAATTACAGAATAATAATAAATAAATAATATAAATGATTATTTAAAAGATGAAATAATTATCAAATTTATTTCAATAAGTTCAATACTGCATAAAATTAATTTGGGACATTCTGAAAAGACTGAATAAACTCATGTAAAGTGTACTGATAAGCTGAGAAGAGAAGTATGGTCATATTAAATTAACAAACAACATTGCTTTAAATAGTGAAACACTGGAGTTGTTCATCACTTATCAAGAATTGTAATTTATATTAACTCAATATTATCTCATACTGTTTAGCAGCTGAACATTTAACCACTTGGCCACCAGGGTCTTCTGGAAATATAGATATTCAGTAATGAGGAAATAGAAATATAATGTCCAATCACTAGAAAGACATATATATCATTTTTCCCTCCAACTGAAATGAAATAAAAACAGCAAGAAGAAAAGTGTGATTAAATTGCAAAGATCAGTGGGTACATTGTACATTCAATAAACTGACCAGACACAAGAAATATTTTAAAAAATGGACAGTCATTAATACTCAAGCAATAATAAATAAAAAACTAAATTAACATTAATATTAAGTTTTATGGAATATTATTAAAATTAAATGTAAAAAACCTAAGTGAAATAATCATAAATTTACACTTAAATTTTTGAAAATAACAATGTAAGTCATAAGCTTACCTCAGAGGCATAAGCTATACTCATGAATGAAAATAGTTGCTAGGAGAGTGGTCTTCTTTTACCATTTCTATCCAGAGTACTTAAGTGGAGGCCATGGGCTTAGAATATTCTCTGATAAGGAGGCTGGGAATCGGGTCTCCCTCTCTCCCAGTTTCTTCTCCTTGTCAGAGGAGGTTTCCTCCTTTTTGTGAGCTCATAGTAATTTTCTCTGTCTCTATTTCTCCATTAATTGACTGAATAAATCTTGTAGCTAGAGGGAAAGAAATGTTTTCGCTTTGGTCACAGAATGGTCATACTGTTTTCACTTGGACAAAGGCAGTGTCCTGGTCACTGGATGGTCATCTGTTTGCACCTGAATAATAGTTTCTATAATCTATTTTAAATAATAATAAAGTGAAAATAACTAATGACACATTTGAGAAATAAATAGGGAGACCACCTTACTAAGTTTTAACTGTATTTTGAATGTAAATAATTAAAATTAAATTAGTCAGAACTAGAGGGAAAAAAATCTTTGTCATTGAGACCAAACAGGTAAAACTGAAATTGATTCTAGTTTATTTAAGAACTTATCATAGCATAATGAAAGCATAAAAAAATAGATACTGTAAAATATCCAAAATAGAGTTGAGTCATTGAGCTTAAATACTTTAAAATATGCAGTTGTATACTAAGTTTATGTCCTATAACGATGTAAATTTCAGGAACACCAAATAATTGGTTTAAAAAATAAAAACAAATTCAAGCAAAATAATATAATGAGGAAAAAATAAACAAAACAGTTTAGCAATATCTTGGTACCCATTGCCATCCAGTTGATTCCGACTCATAGACTCTATAGGACATAGCAGAACTGCCCCATAGGGTTTCCAAGGAATGGCTGGTGAATTCAAACCACCAACCTGTTGGTTAGCAGCCTAAAACTTAACCACTGTGCCATCAGGGCTCCAATATCTTGGTAGATAACTATTTTACTGACATTAAAGTAATGGAGAAAATTGCCATAAAAAATAAGGATACATTCTGAAAAAATATAGAATTAAAAAAAGTATAAAATATCTTAGATAAAATCAAAGCCTGTTAACTGTAACAAGTTTTGGCAATATCAAATAAAATGAAAGTTTCAATCTATAAAATTTTTTTTCCATATTGTCATCAAAAATATTAATGACCAAATTTAAAAAAAAAAAAAAGGGAGCAAGAGACAGAAAGAAAATTTCATTAAAAATAATAGCAAGAGAGGGCAGGGCAAAGATGGTGGAGTAGTCACAAGCTTCTGGTGGACCATCTTACAACAAAGACCTGAAAAAACAAATTAATTGATTATATATGGCAATCTGGGAGTCCTGAACATCAAATGCAGAGTTGAGGAACCGGATTGAGTGACAGGGGGAGAGAGAGACAGTTTGGAAGCAGCGAGGAGTTGTCAGTCCTGACATGGCGAGAGACTGAGCCGTTCAGTCCTGAGCAGCTCAGGGGTGAGTGGTGAGGCAGGAAAGCAGAGGTCCTTGGGAGGCGCGTTTTCCACACCTGGAGAGACCCAGCACCAGAGAGTCTACAAGGCCACACAGAACCAGTGAGAAGCAGCCTTAGATTGGCAAAAGATAAGTACTTGCCTACTGCTTACTGCATGGATCAAAAACAAACCCCTTAGGGAAAAATCTCTCTCCCATTTACCTCCCTGCTCTCTGCTCTGCACTGGGTCCTGGACCGGCTTCAGCAATTGCTGAGTCCCCTGGGCCAGAAGTAGGTTCCGTCACAGGCCCAGAGCCATTCTCTCTGCCTCGGAGAGTGAACCAATTAACAAACGGGGTAAAAAAAACAAACAAACTTCTGGCTCCCCTAAGCCAGGAACCCAAGGTAGGCACAGCTCTTTACCTAGTCACAGACATAAGGGATCCCCGGACTTTGAGTGTCTTTTCCCCTACAGACACTTGTGTAGGCCCATTTCAACAGCATAGACCCTCATTGCCGCTGTACAACAGGGTATATACCAGAAGTCTCTCTTCAACTGTTTCAGCTGTGAAGTGGTAGGTTCTTGACATTTGACACGGCTCTGCCCATTAAGCAGGGTCTTCACCTACCCACATCAGGGGCCTGAGGACTGGTGGCTCCACCCATGCCACCTGGTCACTTGTGATAGGGGCCCATGAATAAGAGGTGCCGTGAACTCTTTACAGCCAACAGCATTAGATGATCATAGTCTGGCTGCACAATCCACCCACCTACACACTCTAGGGAACAGGGACATGCCTTCCTCCTGGACACTCGGCGGTGGCTGTCAGTCCCCTGCCTTACTCAGAGTGTGTCCCCCTGCTGCAGCCAGATGCCTGTGCCTACCCCAATCACCCATGCCCGTCTAGGACTGTGAGAGCCTACACCACACACTTGGTGGCTATCTACCTGGTACCTGAGCTGAATCCATACAGGAGTGGGCAGACACCTGAGCTCACATTCCTAGTAACAGATCTAACCACCTGGTGACAGGACATTAGAGCTTCAAAGGTGCCAGTAATCAAACTACCTCATAAAAGCAAACTGGGCACATCAAAACAAAATGAGAAGCTAGGACGCAGTAAGCAAACATAAAAAATAAATAAATATAATAACTTATTAATGGCTCGGAGACAACAGTCAATATCAAATCACATAAAAAGGCAATCCATGATGGCTTCAGCAACATCTCAAAATAAAAAATCCAGAAATTTTCCAGAGGAGGAGAATTTCTTGGAATTACTGGAGGAAAATAGAAAAGATTAATATACACAACTCTTCAAGAAATTAGGAAGGAAATTAAGCAAAACACAGAACACGCAGTAGATAAAATTAAAAAGATTAGAGAAGAGCATAATGACAAATTTAACAGGCTGCAAGAATCCATAGAGAGACAGCAATCAGAAATCCAGAAGATTAACAAAAAAATTTAAGAATTAGATAACTCAATAGAAACTCATAGGAGCAGAACTGAGGCAATGAAAGTCAGAACTAGTGAAATTGAAGATAAACCAGTTGACACCAACTTATTTGAGGAAAAATTAGATAAAAGTACTAAAATAATGAAGAAACCCTGAGAATTATGTGGGACTCTATCAAAAGGAAAATCCTGTGAGTGACTGGAGTACCAGAATGGGGGGATAACAGAAACTACAGAGAGAATTGTTGAAGTTTTGTTGGCAGAAAACTTCCCTGATATAGTGAAAGATGACAAGATATCTATCCAAGATGCTCATCGAATCCCACATAGGCAAATCCCAAAAGAAAGTCACCAAGACATATTATAATCAAACTTTCCACAACCAAAGTTAAAAAGAGAATTTTAAGAGCAGCTAGGGATAAACGGAAAGTCATCTACAAAGGAGAGTCAATAAGAATAAGCTTGGACTACTTAGCAGAAACCACGCAGTCAAGAAGACAAAGGGATGACATATATAAAGCCTTGAAGGAAAAAACTGCCAGTCAAGAATTATATATCCAGCAGAAATGTCTCTCAAATATGATCAGGAAATTAGGACATTTCCAGATACACAGAAGTTTAGGGAATTTGCAAAAAACAAATCAAAATTACAAGAAATACTAAAGGGAGTCCTCCAGTTACAAAAACAATAACATCAGATAACAACCCAAGACAAGAAAACAGGAGAGAGCAACCAGATATCAACCCAAATAGGGAAGTCACAAAAGCAAATCAAAGCTAAAACACTGAAAATAGGGAAACAGATGTCAATATGTAAAAATGACAACATTAAAACAAAAAAGAGGGACTTAAAAAATGTAGACATATATTTTTCCATGGAGAGGAAGTCAAGGTGATATAAAGAAATAAAAGACTGGTATAAACTTAGAAAAATAGGGGTAAATATTAAGGTAACCACAAAGGATTCCAACAATGTTACAAGTCAAAACAAAAAACCAGAAAATTATAAAGACTCAGCAAACACAAAATCAACAACAATGAAAAAGATGAAAATAAAATACATAAAGAAAAATGATGCAGCACAGAAAATTAAGTGGAACAAAGAAACTGTGAACAGCACACAAAAAAAACATCAAAATGACAGCATAAACTCATACCTATCAATAATTACACTGAAAGTAAATGGACTAAATGCACCAATAAAGAGACAGAGAGTGGCAGATTGGATTAAAAAAACACAATCCGTCTATATGCTGCCTACAAGAGACACACCTTAGATTTAAAGACACAAACTAAAACTCAAAGGATGGAAAAAATATATCAAGTAAACAACACTCAAAAAAGAGCAGGAGTGGCAATATTAATCTCTGAAAAAATAGACATTAAAGTAAACTCCACCGCAAAGGATAAGGAAGGACACTATATAATGATTAAAGGGTCAACACACCAGGAGGACATAACTATAATAAACATTTACACACCCAATGACAGGGCTCCAAAATACATAAAAAAAAAAAACTCTAATAGCACTGAAAGGAGAGATAGGCAGCTCCACAACATTAGTAGGAGACTTCAACACACCACTTTCAGTGAAGGACAGAACATCCAGAAAGAAGCTCAACAAAGACACGGAAGAGCTAAATGCTACAATCCAACAACTTAATCTCACAGACATATACCAAACACTCCACCCAACAGCAGCCAAGTATACTTTCTTTTCCAACGCACATGAAACACTCTCCAGATCAGACCACATATTAGGCCATAAAGCAAGCCTTAACAAAATCCAAAGCATCGAAATATTACAAAGCATTATTTCTGACCATCAAGTCATAAAAGTAGAAATCAACAGCGGAAAAAGCATGGAAAAAAAAATCAAACACATGAAAACTGAATAACACGTTGCTCAAAAACTACTGGGTTATAGAAGAAATTAAGGATGGAATAAAGAAATTCACAGAATCAAATGAGAATGAAAACACACCCTACCAGAACCTTTGGGACACAGCAAAAGCAGTGATCAGAGGTCAGTTTACAGCAATAAAGGCACACATCCAAAAAGAAGAAAGGGTCATAATCAAAACATTAACCCTACAAGTGGAACAATTAGAAAGAGAGCAGCAAAAGAAGCTCTCAGGCACCAGAGGAAAGGAAATAATAAGAAGTAGAGCAGAATTAAATGAAATAGAGAACAGAAAACAACTGAAAGCATTAACATGATCAAAAGGTTGTTCGTTGAAAAGATCAACAAAACTGATAAACCATTGGCCAAACTGACAAAAGAAAAACAGGAAAGTGAGCAAATAACCAGTATAAGAAACGAGATGGGTGATATCACAATAGACTCAACTGAAATTAAAAGAATCATAACAGAATACTATGTAAAATTGTACTCTAACAAATTTGAAAACCTAGAGGAAATGGACAGATTTCTAGAAACTCTCTACCTACCTAAACTAACACAAACAGAGGTATAACAATTAAGTAAACCCATAACAAAAGAAGAGATTGAAAATGTTATTAAAAAACTCCCAACAAAAAGAAGCCCTGGCCCGGATGGCTTCACTGGAGAATTCTACCAAACTTTTGGAGAAGAGTTAACACCACTGCTACTAAAGGTATTTCAGAGCATAGAAAAGGATGGAAT
>NW_004443983.1:17262174-17267286 GCF_000243295.1 Trichechus manatus latirostris
CCATGATCAAGTGGGATTTATACCAGATATGCAGGGATGGTTCAACATTAGAAAAACAATCAATGTAATCCATCACACAAATAAAACAAAAGAATCACATGATCTTATCAATCGATGCAGAAAAGGCATTTGACAAAGTGCAACACCCATTAATGATAAAAACTCTTAACAAAATAGGAATCGAAGGGAAATTCCTCAATATAATTAATGATATTTATACAAAGCCAACAGTCAACATCATCCTAAATGGAGAGAGTTTGAAAGCATTCCTCTTGAGAACAGGAACCAGACAAGGATGCCCTCTATCACCACTATTATTCTACATTGTGCTGGAGGTCCTAGCCAGAGCAATTAGGCTAGAAAAAGAAATAAAGGGCATCAAGATTGGTAGGGAAGAAGTCAAAGTATCTCTATTTGCAGGTGATATGATCTTATACACAGAAAACTCCAAAGAATCCATAAGAAAACCAGTGGAACTAACAGAAAATTTCAGCAAAGTTTCAGGATACAAGCTAAACATAGAAAACTCAATTGGATTCCTTTATACAAACAAAGAGAACGTTGAAGAGGAAATCACCAAATCAATACCATTTACAATAGCCCCCAAGAAGATAAAATAATTAGGAGTAAATCTAACCAGAGACCTAAAAGACCTATACAATGACAACCACCCAGACACTACTGTAAGAAACCAAAAGAGACCTGCATAAGTGGAAAAACATGCCTTGCTCATGGATAGGAAGACTCAACATTGTGAGAATGTCAATTCTTCCCAAAGTGATCTACAGATACAATGCAATCCCAATCCAAATTCCACCAGCATTTTTTAATGAGATGGAGGAACAAATCACCAACTTCATATGGAAAGGAAAGAGGCCCCAAATAAGTAAAGCATTAGTCAAGAAAAACAAAGTGGGAGGCCTCATACTACCTGATTTTAGAAACCATTATACTGCCACAGTAGTCAAAACAGCCTGGTACTGCTACAACAGATACATAGACCAATGGAAGAGAATTGAGAATCCAGTCATAAATTCATCCACCTATGAGCTTCTGATATTTGGCAAAGGCTCAAAGTCTGTTAACCGGGGAAAAGACAGTCTCTTTAACAAATGGTGTTGCCATAACTGGATATCCATCTGCAAAAAACTGAAACAAGACCCATACCTTACACCATGCACAAAAACTAACTCAAAATGGATCAAAGACTTAAATATAAACTTGAAAATGATAAAGATCATGGAAAAAAAAATAGGGACAACACTAGGAACCCTAATACATGGCTTAAACACAATATGAACCATAAGTAATGATGTACAAGTACCAGAAGAGAGACTAGATAACTGGGAGCTCCTACAAATCACTTATGCTCATCGAAAGACTTCACCAAAAGAGTCAAAAGACAACCTACGGACTGGGAAAAAATGTTTGGCTACGAAAAATCCAATAAGCATCTAATCTCTAAAATCTACAAGATACTGCAAAACCTCAGCAAAGAAAAGACAAATAACCCGATCAAAAAATGGGCAAAGGATATGAACAGGCACTTCACCAAAGAAGATATTCAGGCAGTTAACAGACACATGAAGAAATGCTCACGATCATTAGCCATTAAAGAAATGCAGATCAAAACTACAATATCATCTCACCCCAACAAGGCTGGAATTAACCCAAAAAACACAAAATAATAAATGCTGGAGAGGTTGTGGAGAGACTGGAACACTTATAAACTGTTGGTGGGAATGTAAAATAGCACAACCAGTTTGGTGCTTCCTTAAAAAAGCTAGAAATAGAAGTACCATACAATCCAGCTATCTCGATCCTTTGAATATATCCTAGAGAAATAAGAGCCATCACATGAATAGATATATGCACACGCATGTTCATCGCAGCACTGTTCACAATAGCAAAAAGATGGAGACAACCTAGATGCTCATCAACAGATGAATCGATAAACAAACTATGCTACATACACACAATGGAGACTATGCAAAGAGAAAGAACAACAATGAAGCTGTGAAACATCTTATAACATGGAGGAATCTGGAGGGCATTATATGCTGAGCAAATTCAGTCAGTCACAGAAGGAAAAATATTGTATAAGACCACTATTATAAGAACTCAAGAAAGGTTTAAACACAGAGGACAACATTCTTTGATGGTCACGAGGGTGTGGAGGGAGGGGAGGATTATTCACTTACTAGATTGTAGACAAGTTTTATCTTAGGTGAAGGGAAGGACAGCACACACTACATGGGAAATCAGCACAACTGGACTAAACCAAAGCTAAGAAGTTTCCTGAATACAATCAAACACTTTGAGGGACAGAAGGGGTCTGGGGACCATACTTCCAGTGGACATCTAGGTCAATTGGCACAACAAAGCTTATTAAGAGAATGTTCTGCATACTACTTTGGTGAGTGGCGTCTGGGGTCTTAGAAGCTTGCAAGTGGCCATCTAAGATGCTTCAATTAGTCCCAACCACCTGGAGTAAAGGAGAATGAAGAACACCAAAGACACAAGGAAAGTATTAGCTCAAGAGACAGAAAGGACCACATAAACCAGAGACTTCATCAGCCTGAGACCAGAAGAACTAGATGGTGCCCAGGTGCCATCAATGACTGCTCTGACAGGGAACACAACAGAGAGTCCCTGAGGGAGCAGGAGAATGGTGGGGTGCAGAATTCAAATTCTGGTGAGAAGACCAGACTTAATGGTCTGATTGAGACTGGAGGATCCCTGGAAAGCATGGCCGCTGGATTCTCTATCAGCCCAAAACTAGATCAATTTCTGAGGCCAACTCTTCCGACAGGGATTGGACTGGACTATGGGACAAAAAGTGATACTCGTGAGGAGTGAGCCTCTTAGCTCTAGTAGATACAAGAGACTAAAGGGGCAGCTTCTGTCTGTAAGTGAGATGGGAAGGCAGAAAGGGTTAGGAACTGGTTGAATGGACATGAGGAATCAGGGGTGGAAAGGAGGAGTGTGCTGTCACATTGTGGGGAGGGTAACTGGGGTCGCATAGCAGTGTGTGTGTGATTTTTTGTATGGGAGACTGGCTTGAAATATAAACTTCATTTAAACTACAACAATAAAAAACAATAGCAAGTCTCCAGTCAATTTATTAAAAAAAAAATAAGCTTCACTATTGACTAATAAATGCATATAAAAATAATGTTGTTATTTGTTACCTAGTCAGCTCCAACAAATGGTGACCTTATATATAACAGAAAACATATTGCATGGTCCTATGCCATCTTCATGATTGTTAGTGTGTTTGAGTTCATTTCTTTGATTATTGTGTCAATCCATCTTATTGACAGTTTCTCTTCTCACTGAACCTTTACTTTACCAGCCATGATGTTCTTTATTGGTGATTCGTCTTTCCCGATGACAAATTGAAAGTAAAGGAGTCAAAGTCTCACCATCCTAGTTTTAAGTTTCATTTTGGTAGTACTTCTTCTAAGACTGATTTAATTTGTCTACCAAATGAGCTAATATTTTCTTTGAAAAGTATGTTCAATGTTACCAAGAGAACATTGCACATAGTTGTATTTGTGGGAATATGACTTATATCAAGCACCCACATTCTTTCACCAGTAATTACATTCCTGGTTATTTACTCTAAGGAAATAATCAGTGGTGTATTCTGTGGTGGATAGAGCCCTGCCTCTATTAAAGCCTTTTTGTAATCTATTCCCTTGAGTGTGGGTGGAACCTGTGACATGCTTCTAGCCGATAGAAAATGCAAAAGATGATTTGATGTTGGTCCTGTTATTAGATTATTATTTGATTTGATTTGCTGGCTTACACTCCAAAAGAATTTTGGGGAAAAAAAATCATGGCCCATCTCCTGCATTTTAAGATTGACATTTATAATTTTTCAACATTATTAATTACAAAGAACATTATTTTACACTTTGAAAGTATATAAGGGAATCTACATACGACAGTGATTTGCTAATCATGATGATTCACTTAATAAAATCATTTAACTTTTTATCAATAAGAACAATGCTAGCTACTGCATGAAACAAACAGCAGCAATTCAGGTGATTTACACAATACAGATTTATATTTTACTCCCACAGTTTCCTCCACCTGGTCAATCACAGGACCAGAATCCTTCCACTTTATGCTTTTATCATCTATCCATTGTAGCCTCCTTTTCACTGAAAGCACACCTTCAGTATATATGTCATTTTTACTCACAACCCTTTCAAGAGAACTAGCAATGTGGTTCTACCTACATTCAAACGAGGCAAGGTGAGGGGATGGAGCTGAAAAATGGGCTTCTTAGATAGGCAGGAGCTTCTCAGCAACAACTCTTTATAAAGAAGTTGGGACCTGGATACCTGTTAGTTACATGTGCAAGAGTGACTACTATAATTGCTAAGGCTACCTGGTTTAGCATCAAACTCATCCCTACTTTAATCCTGCCTCCAAACTGAATATAACACAATGATACTCAAATACAATATTTAAACCACACTTTGCTCTGGTAATATATTGATAATATTTTGTGAGTTTGCAGTAACGGATCAAGGTCTAAACCACTAAAAATGTAATAAATATTTTAAAAATAATATTAAATGCAACTGACCTTGATAAGAATAACATATCAGGTTATAGAGTTACATATTGCACGTGTATATTATTCATTTTATATAAATTGACTAATAGCTTACACTAGGTGTTTATAAATCTTCATAAGCCTTAGATTCAAAAGTATTAAGATTTTTTTATATATAAAAAATTCAATTCTTGTTTCTTACAGATGAAAAGTTCTGAAGGAGTAAAATCACATCATATTGTTCCAATTGCGTTCTCTATTGTAATAGACTAGGAAGATGGACCATGTATATTTGCCTATAGATGAAAGAAATTATTTTAGACCCTCAATAAGTCCATTGAGAAGACAGAGGTAAAAGTGAAGCAGTTACACTCTGGCAGATACAGCTTTGAGTTTTCTTTTTTTTTTAATTTATTTTATTGTACTTCAGGTGAAGGCTTACAGAACAAATAGTTTCTCATGAAACAGTAGTAGACATGTTGTTTTATGACATTGGTTAACAACCCCACAACATAGTAACCCTCTAAATTCTCAAACTT
>NW_004443983.1:17286079-17304020 GCF_000243295.1 Trichechus manatus latirostris
ATGGCCCCCAGACACCCTTTTAGCTCAGTGGTGAAGTTACCTCTGAGGTTCGCTGTTCAGCCTGGGAGTGGACAGTCCCGTAAAACCAAATGAGACTAACAAGGACAAGAGCCAGAAGGCAGAAGGGGACAAGGAAGCTGGTGATAGGGAACCCATGTTTGAGTAAGGATATTGTTGATGTGTTGCAAGATTGTTAACCATGTCATAGGGCAACATTTGTAGTAACTGTTAAATGAGAAACTATTTTGCTCTGTAAGCCTTCATCTTAAGGGAGAAACAATTGGAAAAGCGTATTCAATGTCACTGAACTGTGCATGTAGAAATTTTTGAAATGGTGTATCTTTGGCTATGTGTACTTTCACCAAAAAGAAAGGTTGAGAAGTTAGGGGGTTGATATGTTGTGGGGTTGTTAACCAGTTTCATAAAACAACATGTGTACTATTGTTTCATGAGAAAGTATTTGTTCTGTAAGCCTTTACCTGAAGTACAATAAAAAAAAGAAGAAAAAACTTTCCAATAAAAAAATAAAAAATAGGGGCCTTTGAACCTGCAACACAAATCCCTGACAGGCCTGTCAACAATACATGGTCTCAAAAATATAGGCTTCGGTGTGATTTCAAAATTTTACTTTTTTTATTCCCCAAGGACAAATTTATCTTGGGTATAATATGCCTGCTATCACTGGTCTGTCAGTTTATCGTACTGTGGTGGCTTGCATGTTGTCATGATGCTGGAAGTTATGCCACTGGTATTTCAAATACGAGGAGGGTCATTCATGGTGGACAGGTTTCAGTGGAGCTTCCAGACTAAGAAAGACTAGGAAGAAGAGCCTGGTGATCTACTTACAAAAATTAGCCATTTAAAACCTTATGAACATATACAAAACATTGTGGAATATAGTGCTGGAAAATGAGCCCCTCAGGTTGAAATAAATTCAAAATACAACTGGGAAAGAGTTACCTACTCAAAGTAGAGGTGTCCTTATTGATGTGGGTGTTGTAAAGCCTCCAGAACAGTCATCTGGTGATATGACACAACTCAAAATGAGAGACAACATGTATAAACATCCATTAATAATCCATATATGAGAAGTAGGAAGCATGAGTCAAGGAAAATTGAGAGTCATCAAAAACAAAATAGAAAGCTTGAAGATCTGTATCCTAGGTATTAGTGAGCTGAAATGGATTGGTGTTGGCCATTTTGAATCCAACAATCATAAGGTCTACTATGCTGGGAACAACAAATTGAAGAGAAACGGCATTGCATTAATTGATATAAAGAATATTTCATGATCTATCCTGAAGTACAATGTAATCAGTAATAGGTTAACATGCATGCACCTACAAGGAAGACCAGTTAATATGATTATTATTCAAATTTACCCAAAGCTATGAATGTGAATGATAAAAAAATTGAAAATTTTTATTACCTACTTCAGTCTGAAATTGATCAAATGTGCAATCAAGATGCATTGATAATTATTGATGATTGGATTGCACAAGTTGGAAACAAAAAAGATCCATGGTTTGAAAATAAGCCTTGATCATAGAAATAATGCAGTAGATCACATGATATAATTCTGCAAGACCAACAGCATATGTACCAGAAATACCTTTTTTCAATAACACAATAGATGATTATACACGTGGAACTTTCCAAAAGGATTACACAGGAATCAAATGGCTACATCTGTGGAAACAGACAATGGAGAAGCTTGATATCAACAGTCAAGAAAAAGTCAGAGGCCAACTTTACAACAGGCCATCAATTGCTCCTGTGAAAGTCCAAACAGAAGATAAAGAAAATCAAAGCAAGTCCAAAGTGTGAGCTTGAATACATTCCACCTGAATTTAGAGAACATCTCAAGAATAAATTTGATGCAGTGAACCCGAACGTAAGACCAGAAGAGTTTTGGGAAGAAAACAAGGACATCATACATGAAGAAAGGAAAAGTTCATTTAAAAGACAGGAAAGAATAAAAAGACCAAAATGGATATTAGAAAAGACATTGAAACTTGCTTTTAAGCACAAAGTTGCAAAAGTGAACAGAAGAAATAATGAAGTAAAAGAGCTGAATAGAAGATTTCAAAGGGCCGCTTGAGAAGAAAAAGTAAAGTAATATAATAAAATGTGAAAAGACCAAAAGGGAAGAATACTATCAACATTTCTCACACTGAAAGAACTGAAGAGAAAATTCAAGCTTCAAGTTACAATACTGATGAATTCTATGGGCAAAAAAATGAATGATCACATTCTGCTTATTCATTTATGTCTTGATAGAGATTTGGTTTGTTTCTCTCTTTTGGCAATTATAAATAGTGCTGCAATGAACATTGGTGTACATGTGTCTGTTGTACTGCTGCTTTCAAGCCTCTTGTGTATATACCTAAGAGTGGATTTACTGAGTCATATGGCTTATATTTTATTTGTATTAAATTTTTTTTAGGAACCACCATGCTGTTTTCCAGAGTGGATATACTATTTTGTGTTCTTTCCAGCAATGGATGAGGATTCTGATTTCTCCACATCCTTGTCAACAATAGTTATTTTTCTTTTTCTTTTTTTTTAATCTTAGTCATCCTAGTATGAATGAAGTGGTGTCTCATGTGGTTTTGATTTGCATCTACTTAATGACTAATGATAAATGGAGAAAAAGATAAACGTCAAGGATTTTGTTTTATTTAGATTCATAGAAGCAGCAGTCAGGAAATCAAGCAGCATTGGGCAAATCTTGCAAAAGACCTCTCTGAAGTGTTAAAAGCAAAGATGTTACTTTGTGAACTAAGGTGCACCTAACCCCACCCATGATATTTTCAATCGCCTCATATGCATACAAAAGCTAGACAATGAATAAGGAAGACCAAAGGAGAGTTGATGCCTTTGAATTATGGTGTTGGTGAGAAATATTGAATATACCATGAACTACCAGAAGAATGAACAAGAGTGTCCTCGAAGAAATACAGCCAGAGTGCTCCTTTGTAAGCAAGGACGACGAGTCTTTGTCTCACATACTTTGGGCATGTTATTAGGAGGGATCAGTCCCTGGAGAAGGACATCATGCTTGATAAGGTAAACTGTCAGCATAAAAGAGGAGGCCCCTCAATGAGATGGATTAACACAGTGGCTGCAACAATGGCTCAAACATAACAATGATTATGAGTATGGCACAGAAAGCTACAGAAATAACAAAGAAAGGTATCAGATCCCTTTGCAGATATTACTCTGCCATAAAGAGAAATTAAGTCCTATTAAATTCTTCAACATGGCTAAACCTTGAAAACACTATGTTGAGTGAAATTAGTCAATCACAAAAGGGCAAATATTGTATGACCTCACTAATATAAAATGCCTATAATAGACAAAGATATACAGATTAGAGTTTAATACTAGTTACCAGAGGTGGGAGGGACAGGAGAAGGGAAGAAACATTGTTTAGGTAGCATAGACATTTTGTGTATGGGGATGGAAAATTTGTCAACAGATATTGATGATGGTTGCACAACGTGATTGATTTAATTGGTTTTATTTAATTGAATTGTGCACATGAAAAATATTGAATTGACAAAAGTTGTGCTGTCTATGGCAAGCCCTGATGGTACAGTGGTTAAAGTGCTCAAATGTGAACCAAAAGGTCAGTGGTTTGAACCCAGCAGCCGCTCCATGGGAGAAAGTGTGGCAGTCTGCTTCCGTAAAGATTTACAACTTTGGGAATCCTATGGGGCAGCTCACTTTGTGCTATAGGCTTCGCTATGAGTTGGAATTGACTCGATAGCTGTGAGTTTTTTTTTTTTTTTTTTGGTGTTCTCTATGTTTTTACAATACAAATTTTTTTAAAAAATTGAAGAACACAGAAAAAATCAATAGAAAATGGAAGGAATAAACAAAGTGACTGTACCAGAAATAATTGGTTGATTTTCAACCATTTCAGGAGGTAACATATGATCAAGAGCCACTGGTACTGAAGGAAGATGTTCCAGCCACACGGAAAGCATTGGCAAAAAACAAGGCTCCAGGAATTGGCAGAATACCAGTTGAGATGCTTCAACAAATGAATAAACACTAGAGGCACTTACTCATCTATGTCAAGAAATTTTGAAGATCTGGCCAATCGACTGGAAGAGATCCATATTTGTATCCATTTCCCCCAAAAAATGATCAAATGGAATATAGAAATTATCTAACAATATCATTAATATCACGTGCTAGTAAAATTTTGCTACAGATAATTCAAAGTGACTGCAGCCATGCTTTAACAAGAAACTGTCAGAAGTTAAAACCAGATTCAGAAGAGTGTGTGGAAAGAGACATATAATTGCTGATGTCAGATGGATTTTGGCTGGAAGCAAAGCATACCAGAAAGATGTTTGCCTATGTTTTACCGACTACATGAAGGCACTTGACTGCGTAGATCATAACAAATTATGGGTAACATTGTGAAGAATGTGAATTCCAGAGCACTGTGCTCAAACCTATACATGGATCAAGAGGCAGCTTTTTGAACAGAATAAGGTGACACTGTGAGGTTCACTACTGGAAAAAGTGTGCAACGGAGTTGTATCTTACTCCTTACTTATTCAATCTACATGTTGAACAAATAATCCTAGCTGCTGGACTACTATAAAGAAGAATTCAACATCAGGATTGGAGGAAGACTCATTAATAACCTGTGATATGCAAATGACACAACCTTGACCGCTAAAAATGAGGACACTTGAGGCACTTACTGATGAAGGTCAAAGAATATATCCTTCAGTATGAATTACACATGAAATGGAAGAAAACTAAAATCCCAGAAAGTCCAAAAAACAAAACAACTGGACTAAAAAGCAACATCATGAAAAATGAGGAAGAAATAGAAGTTGTCAATGATTTCATTCTACTTGGATCAATAATCAACATCCATGGAAACAGCGATTGAGAAATCAAACGACATAGTGCATTGGGAAAATCTGCTGCAAAAGACCTCGTTAAAGTGCTAAAAAAGCAAAGATATCAGTTTGATGACTAAGGTGTGCCTGACCTAAGCCATGGACTTTTCAATCACCTCATCTGCATGCAAAAACTGGATAATTAAAAAGGAAGACATAAGAAGAATTGATGAATTTGAACAGTGGTGTCTGCAAAAAATATTGACTATATTGTAGATTACCAGAAGTGCAAACAAATCAGTTTTAGAAGAAATACAAACAGAACGCTGCTTAGAAGCAAGAATGGTGAGTCTTTGGCTGCTTACTTTGGACATTAATCAGGTAAGATCAATGACAAGAAAAGGATATCATGGTTGCTAAAGTAGAAGGTCAGCAGTAAATGACAGGAACCCTCAGTGAGATGCATTGACACAATAGCCAAAGCGAAAGACTCAAATATACCAACAGTGATTAGGATGGCACAGGACCGGGCAACATCTCATTCTGTTATCCATAAGATTGCTATGAGTTGGAGTCAACATGATGGCAACTAACGACTACAACAACATAATATGCTAGCTGTGGCGATCCACTTAAAACTTTTGTCTTAAATTACTGCTTGTACCTGATTGTAAAAGCAAATTACTTGCAGAGAAGACAGCATGAATATAGAAGAAAACATGGTATGGCCGTTTTAATAATTAGTACCCTAAACTCTTCAATAGTTAATTATTGGTATTTACCATATTTTTACTCAAATACTACGCACCTACTACATTCATTTGCCAACTGCGCCCTCTCTCTGCAAGGTATTTTCCTAAGCACATAATGCTAATTTTTTACAGCACCGTGTAAAAAAAAAATTGGTATAGCAGCAGTTACAAAAATATCTCATGAAGGTAGGGTAAGGTTGGCAAAAAATGTAGAAGGCCCACATTATTTGCATAAAAATACAGTAAACGTTTTAAAGTAATGGGGACCAGAAAATTCACTTTTCAAGAAAGCAAGAAGGAAATGAGATGGGAAACCAAGGACATATTTAAATGCCTACAGTGTGTTCACACATTTCCTAGCACTAGAAGGAAACTAAAATATTCTAATAAGTTCTTTGGCATAAAGTAATTTAAAACGTTTGGGAAAAATAATTTTAGGGTACCTTAAATAATTGATTCTGTATTTCTATTCTAAATTTTATGGTTTCTAATATAAATGTTGACAGGTAGCAGAGCATAGAGAAATAAAGAAAGGCTAAAGGTGTAAAGTAAATCATCATAGAGTAGAATGGAACAGATACATGTGTAAATTTCGCAAATAAGGGAATTCCATGTATCCCACTTCTTCAAAGGCTTAGATGGAGGCATTATAGTGTATTGCCAGATTAGCATTCAGTCTGGATTGCACTGTATGGACGATAGAGGCTTAGCAGGAGGGGGAGATAAATTCAGCTAGGTAGAAGCATGTCGGATTAAAAAATAATTTTTCATTTTAATTATTATCCTGATGATAACCATTATATATAAATTTACAAGGATTATTCCCCAATTTACCCTTTTTTGTTTATTTGAAACGTTCTTAGTAGGTAATTGCTTGGCTAAATATACTACGGAGGAGCCTAAGAAACAGTCGAATGACAGTGACATACAGGATGAATTACAGGGAGCAAAGGTCTAGAGTTAGGTTATAAACTGACGTCAGGGTAAGCAACAAACAAGTGGCAAATTTTATGTTGGTTCTCCATCCCATTCACTTTACCTACGTTTTCTCCCCTATTTTTTCCTCCCTATTTAATTTCAGGCTTTTAGTACTTTCATGTGATTGTAAGTATGCATGCATAAAGAAAAATGATGTGATGAGCTACAACGAAATTAGAGGAAATAATAATAAAAACCACTTGACATAACTCTTTAGTTACTATTGGTTTAACAGTATACCAGCCTCTTTTTATGCCTCTGAACATCAGAGGTAAAGCGTTAATCCAGGTCTAATGCATTTAGCATCAAGGTGGGTCCCTTTTGCAATGTGTCAAGCTCAGCCAACCTGAGTTGTAGCCTCATTGTTGTGGAGGTTGAGCATTTTATTAAGTAATGCTTCCTGGCTGTGTTAATTTTGTAAAGTTTTGCCTTTTATCCCTTTATTTCTCTGAGAAAAGGCTTGCAAGTATAATCATGGCTTTCCTATTGATAGTTAGGGAGCCCTAATGAATTTGTTTTGTATTTTCTGTGTCATATTTGGAAAACCAGAAGTTCCTCATGTAAACTAATGGAAAAGCGCCCAAATAAATTCTCTGTTTAGTTCTTATTGGTATATTGTCATATCACAGATCAGCGGCACCGGATTGCCCCTCACCTTATTGGTGGCTTTTATTACCAAGTTGTATTTCCTAAAATCCATTATTACCAACCAAAAATTTAAACACGCTCAATTAGCAAGCATGCATTCCATTATTGAAAACACGTTCCATCAAAAATATTTTTAAAAAATAATAAAAATTTGGTAACAAAATCTAAAGGACTGGAGTTCTAAATGTAGTAGCAGCTCATGAAGATTGTACAGTATTCTTTATTTCCCAATACGTAGTCAGAATATAGAACTGATTCTGATATTTACTTTTTATTGTTGCTGTTTGCTTTTTTTAATGACATCTTCTGTTATAATGATCCTTTCCTTAGACACTTAACATAAACCATCAAGTTTTCCAACAGAAAATTAATGTGAGAAAATAATTTAACAAATTACTAAAATACTTATATTTTCACTATTTACAACATCCATTACGTAGATTCTGTGTCTCTACTTCATTCTGGGCTTTTAACTCCATTGGTCTCTCTTTTTATAAAAGTAAAATGCAAAATAATATTTTCAAAATTGTTCTTTCTGATGCCTAGACTCGTGATTTTTATCAAAGCTAAGAAATCATCATAGGCTTTTTTGAAGAGATCCACATGTAGAAATTCTACACCTTAAATATATCCTGCCTTTTGAATCATTTATGTTTCATTTTCATTGTTAATTAATAATGAAATAATTAATAACTCTGAACATAAGAGTAATTTACTTAATTCTTCCATTATTATTATTGAAATAAGTATCATACATTCTCAATCCTTTTTCTGCACCGATCTAATTCTGTATTTCTTTAGCTTCTAAATTAAATTATCAGCCCAGATAACCAAAATGAATATTCAGTTTTGACCAAACGACATCTAAATAGACAAGTTGTCAATGTTCCTTGCTGCCTAGGGATTTGGCACATGGAAATAGGAATAAGTAATGTTTCTCTTAGTTTGCATATGGGATAGTGATTTCTATGCTGTCTTTTTTCTGAAACCTTGACACATGAATTTGTATTTGTAACTTTCCCTTTCCGACTTTATATTGTTTAATTTTTTTTTCCTCGTATATATTACAGGTAATACTAAGATGTTTCTAAATGCAAAAGACATTCTTTCCTTTTGAAACATTTCCTTTCATCATTCCAGTGTTTGATTCTTCTAAAATTTGCATTTATTTGAAAATCTATGGCTGATAAAAACTTTCCTATCTGAAAGCAATTTTTCTAGCTTATGACAAATCTTCAAGTCCAGGTTATCTCCTTTCAGATTGTATCAGTATTTCCTGTTTTACATATTGGAAATTATAAGCTTTTCTTTTTAACAAGGGTATCACAAGTACTCCTTTTTTCTTTTTCAGATTCTGGTGGGAAAGTATTACCTATGAGTAAGTTGAAAGTCACTGTTACCAAGAGGCTTTTTTTACCCCCTGTCTTTCCTTGTGACACTCATAATCCCACACTATTCCCTCAATTCACACTACTTTACACTTCACAAAATTCCTTAAAACTACTTTTTCAGTGTTTTCTATTTTACACAGTCCCTCACTTTGGTTCTTCATTTGTTCAATCAAATAAGAGTCATTTTAGCTCTACAGTGTACAATGTGGCAGTGGATGTTTGGGATACAATGAGGCATTAAAAGGTGAATACAAAACAAAAATCAGTCATACACTCTTCTGATTCCAAGGTTCCTTTCCCTATTTTTTGTTTTGATTCTCTGCACTCTCTCCCACAGCTCCGACTTCTCCATCCCCAATAAATAAATAAATCTACTCTGCAGCTAGAATTTTTGTCATGCCCTTGACTGACTAAAATTACCTCCAGGATAAATTCCAAGTTCCTAGACATGGCTATATACACATGGCCCTTCAGAGCACAGCCCCCGCCTCTGTCTCCAGCTTCATCCCTTGCTACTTTACACTTCAAAATGCGCAGGCTAGAAGACAAAATTCTTGTATTTTCCCATTCACTTTGTCCTATTTTATGCCTCTTTTCTCCTTCTCTCTCCCAGAAATATACTTTCCCCTGATTTTATTATTTCCCCCTCAATTTAGGGCACTTCTCCAGGCATGCTTTGTTAAATCCCTGACATAAACAGTATTTTTTTTTCCTGTGTTCTCATAGCACTCCATGCATATATCCATTTTAGCATTAGTAACTATATGTACATTGTTGTTTGATTTTTCTGCCTATCCCTTTATATTTAAGCTCCCTGAGGATTGCAATCATGCCTCTTTCAGTTTTTGTAACCCATCTTCTAGCTTAGGAGTTAGCAAACTGTTTTGTAAAGGACCAGATAGTATATATTTCAGACTTTGTAAACCACACCATCTCTGCGGCAAGTAGTCAACTCTGTTGTTGTAGCATGAAAGCAGCCATAGGCAGTTAAGTAACTAAATGAGCACGACTGTGTTCCAATAAAACTTTATTTACTAAAACAAGCAGTAGTTTGGGGATTTGACTTGCTGTCTATAGATTGCTGATCCCTGCTGTAGCATGTTGCTAATTAAAAAAAAACTTTGCCATCTAGCCTATTCCAACTGATAGTGACCCTAAAGGCCAGGTAGAACTGCCGCATAGGGTTTCCAAGGAGTGGCTGGTGGATTTGAACTGCCAATCTTCTGGTTAGCAACCGAGCTGATGTTAATAATAGTGCTAAAGAAATCTTTGTTGAATGAGTACAGGAATGAATAAATCCTCAATTTGTTCATGTGCTTAAATTCTAAATTGGTAAACTATGTAGTACTCTGTTTCCTCTAGTATGGGCCCTGCACTATAAAGTTTCATTCCACTAGAGGTTTGTATTTTCTGATATCCCAGAGAAGTATTTGGACCACTTTCACTTGTTAATGTGATTTACTAATATCTACCTCCTGTATGACAGTGTTGCTCTCCAAATATTCTGTTTTTCTCTTGATCTTCTACCCATTTGGTATAAAATCTTTTTATCTCTCTAATACCAACCTCTTACATTATCATTCATTTACATTACTGACTGCATATCTTCTCAGTGCCAGGTATTGTAAAGCAGAAATAAATCAGACATGCTCTCTCTCCCCAACGCTTATGTGTCAGGTGGAATTACAAGGAATGGAAAAACATATCTGATTGACTTAAACAAGCAAAGATTTGTTTATTTGTCTCAAACATCTATAAGTTCACAGTCTAGGACTTGTGGCAGGTTAATGATGCCTTTAAAGACTCTAATTCTCCCTATATTCTGCTGTACCCTGCTTAGATAAGGTCTTTGTTCTCATGTTCAGAAGATAGTTGCTACATATCCAGGTATCATATTCATATCCTAGGTAGCAGGATGGGAGGACACTTACACATCAGCTTATTTTCATTTATGTCTGATGGGCAAAAACTGTATTGCCTGTTCATTCCTAACTGAAAGGCAGATTAGGAAATAATGGTAACACCTTTACAATCTCCATAGTAGAAGACAGCAGGGACAAAAAGATTGAATGCTATCTGTTTCCTAGTGCTGCTGTAACAGAAATAGCACAAGTGGGTGGCTTTAAAGAAGAGAAACTTATTTACTCATGGTTCTGTAGGCTAAAAGTCCAAATTAAGATAATAGCCATGTCAATTCCTTCCTTGCTGTTAGCCCCGGCTTTCCTTGGTTCTTTGATGATCATCACATGGCTTCTGCCTTCCCCGTATGTGTGTATGTCTAATCGACTTTTTTATAACTCAGAAGTGATTAGATTTAGAACCCACCCTACTTGGGTATGATCTAATCAACATAACAAGGAAAACTATTTTCAAGCAGGATTACATCCAACGTATAGGGGTTAGAATTCCAACACATACCTTGGAGGACATGATTTAATCCTTTACAAATGCATATTGAGTGAATTTTACTTGCAGTATGTGCCATATCATGTTACCTCTATATACTGTCTTGCCAGAGGGAATGTTGTATTACACCTGCAAATAGGCTGATAATCCCCAGCTTAGACCAAATGATTTTCAGAATTTTCTTAAACACTGTGACATTTAATATAAATTAAAGTTATTTTTGTCTGCAAATAATCACTTTGTTTATCTAGTTCTCACTTTCTTTGACAATTTGACTATAGGACTTCTTGACATTGAAACAATTATCTCCTATTTAAATATTAGTACAATTTTGTTATAAAATTCTACAAGGAGAAAAGCATAATATACTTTTTAATACTCGATATTTGAAGAGCAATTTATATTTTCAAAGTACTTTAAAATCACATAACCATTAATCTCATCTGAATATTATATTGACCCACTTTTCCTTTCATTATCGATAAAAGGCTTTTAGTAGAGAACTACAGTAATTGAATGTTATAATTAAAGAAATGAAATATTTCACATTCATTTTTCTGTAATGAAATCTCTATACCTTCATATCTAAAAATGCATAACTTAAAAAAATAAATTTGATTGTAATTACACATTTCACAGACATACTACAATAGATCTATCACTAAAGAATTGACTTCTTTTTGATAATAATTGTTATTAATTACCAATATTTCAAAATAATGGTAATACAATGATGAAATATAATGTCATCACATAAGCCTCTAGTGAAAAATAACATGATCTGAAAGAAGTAGGAGAAGCTAAAGGGCAAAGGGAAATTTTATTCTCTTTTAAGACAAGGACACTATAGACTTTTGAATTACTTTGCAAATATATTTAAAATTTCTGTCTTACAGTGTTTTTGTTTTTGTTTTTTTGCTCCATAGGTGTGTACATATTATTTAATGTTTAGAAAGAACTTCTCAGATTTAAAACGCTGTATATACGCTCCACTGCTATTCATAAGGTTTTCACTGGCTAATTCTTTTCAGAAGTAGACTGCCAAGTCCTTCTTCCTAGTCCATCTTAGTCTGGAAGCTCAGCTGAAACCTGTCCACCATGGGCGACCCTGCTGGTATTTGAATATCGGTGGCATAGCTTCCAGCATTACAGCAACACGCAAGCCCTCACATTACAACAAACTGACAGACACGTTAAATAGTATTACTTAACTTTCAAGAAAATTTTCAATAGTGCTTGAGATTCATTATAAAAATCTCAATCACAATTTATAGTAAATTCCTTTTTAACTAGCTAAAAACTGAAAATATGCTTTCAAGAAAAACAGAAGTTTTCAAACTTTTTTATAGTAACAAAAATAGCATTAAGTGTTATTTGGTCTGATTAAGCACCCAAACAATTTATCAAAAAATGTATGGTATAGATAATGTATTTATCAAATAATACATGATAAATTCAGAGTAAATTTCCCCACCCTCAGTGATAATAAAAAATTGAAGAAGAAAAATAAAAAACTTTCATTTTTTTATCTCTCTTCATTTGTCGTACCCAGTTTACCTTTTATTACAGACCACCCAAAATTGAACTCTTGCCTAAATGAGAGGTAACCTTTGCAAATTAGGTCTCAGATAGCTTTTTCTACTTTATTGCAATTAACTTTGGTATTAATAAGATAGTGATGTTGGGAGAAACACTGAGTTTGAAATAATTAAAATTTTTCAAGAAATGCGTATTTCTTATCTTGAAATAATTTTACATTTGCAGAAAAGTTGACAATAGCACAGCATTTCCATATTCCCTTCACTAGCTTCTCCTTATGTTAGAATACTGCAAAACCATAATACAATTACCCAAACTAAGAAATTAACATTCATACAATTCTATTATCTAAATTGAAGACTTGATTAGACTTTCTCCACTAATGTCCTTTTCTGTTATTCCAAGATCCATTTCATGATCCATCCCACATTATATTTAGTTGCTATCCTTTGTCTCCACCAATCTGTGACATTTTCTAGGTCTTTTCTACTGTTTAATGGTCTTGCCACATTTGATGAGTACTGCATAGTTATTTTGTAAAATATCTCTTAATTGGTAAATGGCATAGTTACTTATTAAACTTATTGCAACTAGATGTCTCCCCAAAAGATTTTCTGCGTATTTTTGTGAGTGACAGATTTAAAATTCTGAATAGTTTACCTATAAACTCTCAAAGCCAAAAAAGCAGAGATCTGAAAACTGCTTCAGATTGTTTGGGAGTTTTGGATTGAGTCCCAACTGGTGATTAAGGTCCTTAGATTGTACAAATGATTTGCCCTCATCTTCTAACCTAAAGGTCGTTCAAACCCACCAAACAGCACCATGGAAAAAAGGCTTGGTGATCTGCTTTCATAAATATTATGAATATTATTTGAATATTATTATTTGAATATTATTCAAATTCTCATGGAATCCAGATTTCTGGAGCCGTGGAGGCCGGATGAACCCTTGAAACTATTGCCCTAAGATAATCTTTAAACCTTAAACCAAAAATATTCCCTGAAGTCTTCTTAAAACCAAGCAGTAGGTTAGTTGAACTAGTAAAGAATGCCTGTCTTCAGTAGTATGTTCTTTTAAGACCTATCTATATGTGATCAGTGATCAAATTGACAACAGTAACTTGAAAGATTAGGTAATAATATAGGGGTCAGTGAGTTTATGTTATTGGGGGAGAAACAACTCACAAAAGGAGGATGAGAATTGTTGCACAGCCTGAAGAATGTAAACAATGTCACTGAATTGTACATGTAGAAACTTGAATTGTATGTTTTTGCTGTGTATATTCTCAACAACAAAAACAAAAAATAAAATATTCTTAGAAAAGGAATGAAGTCCTAATACATGCTACAACATGGATGAACCTTGAAAACATTACCCTAAGTGAAAGAAACCAGTCACAAAGTACCCTGTATTGTATGATGCCATTTTTATAAAATGTCTAGAATAGGCAAATCTAAAGAAACAGTGTAGATTAGTGGTTGACTAGGGCTGGAGAAATTTGGGGGGAAATGAGAAGTAACTGCTAACTAGAACAGAGTTTCTTTCTGAGGTGATGAAAATGTTCTAAAATTGGCTGTGATGATAGATGCACAACTCTACGAAAATACTAAAAACCATTGAATTGTACGTTTTAAATAGGTGAATTGTAACGTGTGCAAATTAAATCTCAATCAAGTTGCTACATAAAAGTGAAAAAAAAATTGTGTAGTCAAGAAAACCCTATGGAGCAGTTCTATTCTATAACACATGGGGCTGCCATGAGTTACAGTTGACTCAAAGGCAGAGTTTGTGTGTGTGTGCGTGTGTGTATGTGTGTGTAGAGGGGCTCCACAAAACTGACCATAATCCTGACGTTTTTCCCTTATCTACTGAAAGATCAATTCAAAATTTGTTTCTTTTCTGAGTTACCGCTATAATGCCATTCTTCATGTACTTGTGTGTCTGTGTCTGTGTGTGTGTGTGATAGCAGTGTTTGTGTGGACTAGATCTCTTCTAAGGATAGCAAACACCATGTGACTATCCTAATGCTAAGTTAGTCTGAAGTATGTAATATTTGAATCATTGAATTCCTGATTGTTAATTAAGAGGTCAATAATATATTTTCTATTTGGCTCATTCATTTTTATTTGTAGCTAAGTCATGCTGAAGATTTTGTCAATATCATTTACAAATGATCTAGATAATTCGGTAAAAATAACTATAATATAATCTTACATAAAATTAATTGTTAAAATATAATCTTTTATTCTTTCTGCTTGGTGTAGACTACATATTGCCAAAATCTTTGCTACTTGATTGATTTTCCCCTGCATAGGTGAAGCAAAGACATAGGAATAAAGAACCCTCTAACAGAACTGAGACATTTGATCCACTTTAGCTGTGCTCTGCCTCACCTCATGATTTAGAAAATCAATGGCATATCAGCTTAATAGTCACTGATCCATGAAGTAATTGCACCTTCTAATATCTTCAGCATAAAGCTTCTGAAATGGGCAAAGTCAATGACCAGAGGACAAAAAATACATTTTTTTTTCAGTTTTGTGATACAATTTACAGAAGATCATCTATAGCTGTGTTTTTGAGGTAAAAATAATATTTGCCTCAGAGGTACAAAGCTACTATTAAAAACCCTTTTGTCATATTAAGATTATTATTCTTCCAAACAACTGGCTTTATTGTGCTACAGATCATATTTATCTCTAAAACTAGAGTGTAGACTTCTAACCTAATTAATTAAAAAAGCACTCTGGATTTCATGATGGAGCACTAGGTACTTCATTTTGTTGTTAAATATGGTAGGAAATATCCCCGCTGCTTTTGTTATACTGTTTAGAGACATCTTAACTAACTAGATAAGAATTCTTCTTTACGAAATAGATGTGGGCTTAAGCAAATACTAAACAAATTGAGTATTAACACACAGGGAGAAAGTAAGATTGATGATCTGACAAAACATTAATTAAAAGAAGGAACATTGCCAAGATTTTCTTGTATAATTAAATTCCACATAATTCAAGGGCAAAATTAATTTACTGTTTCTTATTTGACAACAAAGGGAGAGTTTCATATCAATTTTTTTTTTTTAATGTGTGCACACATGACATGGTAAAGCTCTATAATCGGAACCATGGCTGTTTAACCTCAGAGGTTTGTGTTTAGATTCCAGAATTCCACAGAGACGGCAGAACATTTCTTTGAAATGAAATGAGTTTGCACTTATTTCTGTAGGTTTCTAGCCATACACAAACATCAAATACCAATTTCCATATTAATTAAAGGAAATAACCCTAAAACATTTGGCAATTTTTACTTTGAGCTGTTGCCAGTTTGCAAAGCCCAACATATGCTGAATATTTTATATACAAGTGATTTATTACAAGATTTACCAATGATGACTGCCACACTTTTTTAAGTTTACTTGCCCATGTACCCCCAGTTTTCAAAATTAAATATTATATATTATAATACTGAGTGTACTAATGTAATCCCGAGAAGCTTCTTTAAAATTATTTCATGTCACTGTCATTTCAAAAGTGTGATTTCCAAGTAATTTTCTTTTCTGGTGAAGACTTCAAGCAATAATTCTTGAAAGAATTTTATTCTTCTGTTTGATGTGTCAGAGCAAAACAAGTCTTTTATTCCACATATATAATTAGATATTAAAGTGATACCAAAGATTATACTCTTCAGAGTTCTAAATATCTAAAATCAGAGGCCTATATTCAAGCAAAGTCCAAATTTTCAAAAATAATTGACTCTGAGATAACTGGCTATACAGCATTGATGTTGCTAGAAGACGTAATATCATGGCAAACCTTCAAACTTTAAATTTTCCACTCTGAGAATATTGTTTCTAGGAAGAAGGTTTAGAATGGAGAACGGAACTTTGGAAACTTTCTTAAAATGGCTCCAAAAGAAAGCAGAACTGAGGCAAAAAATTAGGTGCTATTACTCTGTCAGAGAGTGCAATCTCGGAGAAGCAAAAGTAAGAGAAAAGTAGCGGTGCGCAGAAGAAGGAAGCCAATAAGACGGTGTGGTACTGAACTACTACTGTGTGGAAACAAACAAATGCCACCGATTGTTTGCTCTCAAGACACTATCTTCTGAAAGGCGATAGAATTACCAGTCTCAAGACAGCCCATGGGGAGGTGGAGGAGGGAGGAAGGAGAGCAAATTCATCCACAGACTTTTCTAATCCAAATGGGGAAACATTTGCCTTTATAGAGGTAAAATTCATAGCACACTCCTTACCCCCATTCCATGTGGTTGCATGAAGTTAGCAGAAGCCATGCAGAGTTGATCAGTACAGTACTGACTGACCAGAAAAGTGATCAAATGTCCTGGAGACAGGTGAGGCCAAGAAACTGAAGAGGCATGTAAGAGATATTTGAAACAAAACCAGACTTCTTTATTCACGCTTGAAACTAAATTTATAATTTACGGTTGATTTATCAACCTGCAATTATACTGTATTTTTATGCAAATAACGCATGCATTAAATATTTTTTTGCCACCTGCTCACCTCCTTGTGCATTACTTTCCTAAGTACTCCATACGCATTATATGTGTGGATGTGTTATTTACCTAAAAAGACAAACCCATTTCCATCGATTTGGTTCTGACTCATAGCTACCCTATAGGACAGAGTAGAACTGTCCCACAGAGTTTCCAAGGAGCAGCTGGTGGATTTGAACTATCAGTCTTTTGGTTAGCAGCCAAGCTCTTCGGGAGCAAGGGAAATGAAGAGAACAGGATACAAGCGAAAGATTAGTCAGAAGGACTAATGGACCACAACTATCATGGCCTCCACCAGACTGAGTCCAGTACAACTAGATGGTACCAGGCTACCACAATTGATTGTCCTGACAGGGATCCCAACAGACGGCGCCAGACAGAGCTGGAGAAAAATGTAGAACAAAATTCTAACTCACAAAAAAAGACCAGACTTACTGGCTTTGAGAGAAACTGGAGAAACCTCGAGAGTATGGCCCTTGGATGCCATTTTAGCTCAGTAATGAAGTCACTCCCGAACTTCACCATTCCCCTAAAGATTAGACGGCCCCATAGAACAAAATGAGACTGATGGGGCACAACAGTCCAGGGACAAAGACTAGAAGGCAGGAGGGGACAGGAAAGCTGGTAATAGGTAACCCAATGTCGAGAAGGAAGAGCGGTGACATGTCATGGGGTTGTTAACCAATGTCATAAAACAATATGTATACTAACTGTTTAATGAGAAACTATTTGTTCTGTAAACCTTCCTCTAAAGTACAATAAAAAAAAATTAATAAAGAACAAACCGTGAACTGAGAAACAATTTTAAAGCCTGTAATTATACCAGTGGACCTTGTTATGGATT
>NW_004443983.1:17304120-17376409 GCF_000243295.1 Trichechus manatus latirostris
TATTAAATATCAGTATCAATAAATAGTTAACTAAAAATTCCCCAAATAGAGTGAAAAAAAAGAAAAAAAAGGGAGGGGGGATGATCTGTAATGATACCAAGGTTGGTTTATATCTCTACTAGAAAGCAGAAATATATTCTGAATGGCTTTCTTGATCTCCATTGATGTTATTAGTTCATTAATATTTCTGGAGAATCTTAAAGGAAAGATAAATCATAACCGCACACACATTTAAATAGTCTGGTTATATAAGTAAGTGCTATAAAAATCAGTGGATTTGGAATCCAGGAATAATACTAAATCCAGTACGTCTACATGTAATTTCAAATATTATTTCATAGTATATTAGATGACTAAGCCTGCAGCCTTCTATTGGCTTTGTAAGAATCTTTCAAAATCCTAGTCGTTCACACTCTTTAAAAATATTCAATATTAATAAAATAAAATAATTGATAAAAAAGATACAATTATATTTACTAAATTGCTTTTAATTTTATATATTTTTCCTTCCAGTGAGACATATTTTATTGAACTCTCCAAACAAGCCTTGAAGTATCTTATTGACTAAGTATTATATGAAATAGACTAACAGGCTATGAAGATTATTTTTAACAAAATGGCAATCTGTATATTTCATAGAAATAAAGATTCCAAAGTAAGCTTCTCAATGAGTACAATGATTAAAGGGAATTATATTTATGTGTCCTATCTGTTCCAATTTGGTTAAAGTTTTATTTTAAAATGAAGATTAAAAAAAAAAAAAAAGCAGATACATGCTGTTCTATTAGTAAGTCCCCAAATGCTTAGTTTTAAAATGCTAAAGGAATAAGGAAGAATCATTGACATAGCCCAAATAAATCATACTATTTGTTTAATCTGGCAGTATGCTATTGAGGACTGGAAAAAGGGAGATACTTTAGTGTGGGTATGTGACAATTGAAAAAACTATCTTTTCTAAACACAACCGTAGTGTACTGACAGTAGTAATCTGAATTGTGATGACAAATTGTCTAAATTTGAGATGCTGTCTAAAGGCCACAGGATTATTTGTTTTCGTAAAATGAGTATAAACGAATGAAACGTATTTCTGAATCTGCTGAAAGTCTAAAATTGTACACGTTCAAAAAATATTAAGCAGCCTGAACTATAACTCATTTTATAAACCTTACAGTGCTTAAGGGGAAAGAATGTACCTGGATTCACAACTAACATGAGATTTGCAATACAAAATAAGTCAACAAGGAAAACAATGACATAAGCCCTAGGGTAATGCTACTTGCTGGAACAAAAGAATACCACATAATAATTCCCGAGAAGGACTCTGCAGCTGCATAGAAAGTATGTTTAAAAGAAAATGATAGCTTACAGTAAGGTTATCACTTCATGCAACAATTTTTCACTAGATTTGACACATTTCATATGTCACCACAGTATGTGAAAAACAAAGATGTTCATTTAAATGATTTAATTGCACTACCATTCGAATTTTAAAAAAGGCTAAATAAACTTGAGAATTTTCTACTAGCTCTATGATTTCTCACACCTCAAATATAACCATCAGACATTTGTTCTTAATTGCCAGCTCTACTACAATCACATTGGTCATTAGCTGGGAAATGAATCCTATCAAATCAGTATTAGAGTCAATGACATTTAATCTTTGGCTAGGAATGTGGCTTTTTGAATTTGTTTTCAAAACATGATGCCGTTCTTGAAGATGCATTTAAATTTATACTTGCTCTAATTTTATGATAAACTATTTTACACTTCATATATTGCTAAGGAGTGTGTTTGGTTAATTAAAAATTTTATTGAGTACTTAAGGATAAGGTACTAGACTAGAAAATGATACATACAAATATAAATCTGTATAAACACTGTGTTATATCTCTGCCACTTTCTCGATAGCAGGGAAAAAAAATTAACAATGATCCCATCCTTTTCGCCTAGTGACTGCACAATGCCCTTGTTCATAAATTTCATGAGTAATCCATCAATACATGATGAATTTTAAGAATTGATGTTTGTATCTTAGAATGTATTTTGGTTATAAATATTCTTTTTATTCACACTTGTAAGAACAAATTTATCCTTTGAGCAACATTGTGCATGATGGAAAGAGTAGAATTTATATATATATATATATATACATATATTAAATTTTTAACATTCATGAGCTTATTTAAATAAAACATTGAATAATGTTTCATGTAGCATTTATTCTGCTGAAGAAATTGCATTAAAATACTGGTTGCATATAAATTTAAATTAAATATTGTTAAGTAATTTTATTATTAAGAAATATGTTAACAATTGTTCGATAAAAGTATTTGTAAGTAAAAAAAAATTTTTAAGTGAACAAAGCATAGCCTAATTATCCATAATATAAACACATTAAAAGTTGAGGTAAGAAAATTTTATATTAATGGAATTATATTTTTATGATAACTTGACAATTTGTAATCCTTATAAAATATATGGCTTAAAAGTGTCATCTTTTGTTTACCATTCCTATTTTTCTGAAGCTTCTAACTTTATGAATGGGCAAACTCCTGGGATAATTCAGAAACTCACTTTCTCAGCTTTCCGTATAGTTAGGATGCAAATTTATAAACCTCCAACTTGGATTTTTATTTGAGAACTAATTCATGACCCTATTAAATTTTGTTGTTGTTGTTGATAGCATGTGTTTTCATTAATGGAAGACATAGTGAATCAAGGCGCATTTCTAAAATTTTTTTATGAAATATGGATTTTGACACGTATTATGTGGAGTACATATATCCCTCTGGACTCTGCGAGTAGGACTAGTAGTACATCGGGTGTGTTGCACCTTGTCTGATGGCACTGCATCTGGTGCTTGCCTGAAAACGAGGTATTCCCATGAACATGGAATCATTGGAGGCTGCGAGAAACACAACTTCCAAATAGCATACAGGAACCTGGAAATATACTTCCAAGGCTTATTTCACTGTACAAAAGCCAAAATATACAAGTCTTGCACAATCACACATCCAAGATGCATCACCTCATACAAAACCCTGTAAAAACAGTAATTTGCAGTATGTGACCATTTCTTTTGTTCCAAACAGTTATATAGATCCCTGCCTGCCAGCAGCACATACCGTCAGTAAGAAAGCAGCTTCCCAATAAACCCAAGAGGTGCAAAATATAGGTGAACACTTTATGTCCCTTGGGTCATGAAAGGATTTTAAAGAAGAAAGTTCTACTTTTAATATCTGTCATTATGAACTATCAGATGTCTTGATAATACCCTCTCGAGAAAACCCTCTTGCGAAAACTAAAAATGATGAATTAGATACTAAAATTATAATTTAAAATGAATTGTTGATTGAACCAGGAAAGAAAAACTAAAAAGCCAAAAAATTAATAGCTGTAAAAGTTGAATGAAGAAGGAAGGAAGAAAGGAAGGAGGGAAGGAAACAGGGAAGAAAAAAGGAATGATGGAAAGAAAGAAAAAAGAAAAACATTCAATCCTGCTTTAACTCTTTGGATAACTGTTGAAGCCAGATAAACTCAAATCTCACTCTGTCTCTCTCTTTTATATACTTTCAAAGTTAGTACAAAGTTGTCAAATTAATACAAAGTGTTTCTGTATACCCTGCATCCAATTTCAACTATGGTTAACATGTTATAGTTTCCTGTTGTTGTTAAAACAAATAAACAAAACAAACAAAAAACCTATTGCCACAGAGTCGATTCTGACTCATAGTGACCCCATAGGACAGAGTAGAACTGTCCCTTAGGGTTTCCAAGGAGTGGTTGGTGGATTCGAACTGCTGACATCAAGTTGATTTCGACTCAGCAACAGTGTAGAACTGCTTCATAAAACTTTTTAGGGTGTTGTCTTTATGGGAGCAGATTGCCAAATTTTTCTTCTATAGAGCTGGTGGGTAGGTTCGAACCACCAAACTTTTGCCAAGTGTTTAACGGTTACTATAGTGTATTTGTCACAACTAATGAACCAACACTGGTACATTGCAATTAAGTAAACTTCACACTTTATATGTATGTTGCTATGAATCAGAATTGACTCAATGGCAACGGGTTTTTAGTTTTACATAAGGAATCCTGGTTGCACAGTGGTTAAGCACTTGGCTACTAACCTAAAATTTGGCAGTTCATCTGCTCGCATAAAGAGTACAGCCTAGAAAACCCTGTGGGGCAGTTCTACTCTGTTACCTGGGATTGCCATGAGTCGGAATCTACTTGATGGCGCCCAAAAACAACAAAAACAGTTTTTACCTAATGCCCTTTCGCTGTTCCAGAATCCCAACCAGATACCACCCTACTTTTATTCATCCTATCTCCTGAAGTGCCTCTATACAGTGTTGCTTCCTCAGATATTGCTTGTCTCTAATGACCTTGACATTATAAGAAGTCTGGTGAAACAATTTGTATAAAGTCTGTCAGTCTGTTTTTGTGTGATGTTGTTGCCATTGTTACATTGATGAATTTCTCTTTAGATGTCTAGGGTACAGGAGATAAGACAAAAAACCCGTCTAAAATAATGAGTTCCGGCAGGTAATATATGTGAGTAAAACTGAGACCTGAAACGGATACACCCTTAAGGCTGGGGTAAAACTGAACCACGACATGCATCACAGAAGGAAACCAAAAAAAAAAAAAAAAAACTTTATTGTTTTAACTTCAGCACTGAGTAGAGAGAAAAACAATCTCTCCTAAGAATACATGATCAAAACCTAGCTAGCCCTCAGGCCACACAAATTCAAAAGACCTATTTGTTCTAAAAAAAAAAAAATTGTGCCAAAATGTATTTAAATTGATGCCAGCATAGTAGTGTTTCAATTATCCAGCAGAAGCAAACTAGAAGTGTCTTCAATACCACTCCTTAAACAATGCAAACAAGGAGAATTCACAATTAAAAGTCATAAAACACACAAGGATGAAGCACCGTGAGCAAGAGTCAGCAGAATAAAAAAAGAAAGTCTAAACAGATCTATAACAAAGTCATGTTTGAACTCTGAAGCACACAATAAGTACACTGAATATGGGGAAAGAACTAGTTAGAAGGGCATAGTTTGCGTGAGATCAATGCTCCTGCTTACAATTAGAAAATCTGTATAAAATCCGAAAGTCGTCTGTTTAATAAACTCAGAGACACACAGAAAAAAGAAAATAGAGGATTGAAATTCTAGAGACACCTACAGGAAGACAAATACATCGTCTAGAGTTTTTGTTCTTGGGAGCATTTGCAAATTCTCAACCCAGACAAAAATGCATAAATATATTAATAGAACAAAATAAGAGTCCAAGAAAGAGACCCATTTTTAATATGAAAATTTGTTATAAGAGAGCTAGTATTGTATATCAGTGAGAAAAAGTGAATTTATTAAAAAAATGAGTTTAGATAATTAGCTACCCATAGGAAAGTAGAGGGCAGTGGTGGTTCAGAGGTAGAATTCTTGCCTTCACGTAGAAAACCCAGGTTTGATTCCAGGCCAATGCACCTCAAGCACAGCCACCACTCATCTGTCAATAGAGGCTTGCATGTTGCTATGATACTGAACAGTTTTCAGCAGAACTTCCAGATTAAGGAACACTAGGAAGAAATGGCTGGCAAACTACTTTCAAATATCAGTCCATTAAAATCCTATAGATCACAAAGATCAGATCCTACTGTGCATGAGTTTGTTATGAGTTGGGAGCTGATTCAACAGCAGCTAACAACATATTTAAAAAAAAAAAAAAAAAAGTAGTGAGATTACTCCCTCACAAAATACATAAAGATTAATCTAAAATAGATTAAGAAAGTATTGTGAAAAATTACGTATAAGAAAACTTTAAAACACTCTAATGGGAATATTTTTATGACCATGGGGTAGAAAGATGTAATAAAGAGTCTGACTCCTCTATTTTGATGTTTGACTGCTGACAGCATTTATGAATTACCTCTCTCTTGCCCTTGTTTCCTGCATCTGGCGCCAGTGGGAGGATCAAAGCTCTTAAACCCCTGCACATGGGAATTTTCACCCCAGACCCACTCTTTAACTACATAAAAACCCAAAGGCAATCTCCTTTTTTTGCCCTCTCTAACAGTTTTATTACCAGGTTAGGAAGTCTGTTCTGCTCTTCCCAGAAAGTTTCATTATGTAAGTAATAAACACATTCATACCCTTTTGTGTGTCTGATGTCATCAGTCTCAACATCGAAACAAATTTAAGTGGAAGTCCATGGTTTCTTCAGCATAACCATAATAAAATAATTACTTAAAAAGTTCCAAAAAGCATAAACTGCTATATATATATATATATATATATACACAGTTTGGAAGGCTGTTATTTAAAGAAAAAATAGTAAAGAACAGAAAAAAGACAAAACCTAGGAAAACATAATTGATATTTTGATATACCTGATAAAGGAATACCACGCAAAAATATAAATATAATCAGTATATAAATAAAGAGTCCCCCCAAAATGATATCATCAGCAAAGATTTGAATAGATATTTCACAAAAGAGGAAATATGACAGGCCAAGAAGCATGAGAAAAGATGATCAACCTCATTAACAATGAAGGAAATGAAAATTTAAACCATAGTATGATACATGTTTATGCTCATTAGATGTGTGTAAATAAAAATCTTAAAATAACAAGTGTTGTTTAAGGTCTAGAGCCACTGGAACTACCTGTGAGAATACAAATAACTAACACTATTTTGAAAATTGTTTGCATCATCTTGTAAATTTGAATATACGTACAAAATATGGTCCAGCAATGTCATTTCAGTTTTCTTTTCATTCTTGAGGACGTCACTTTAATAAAAATCCATTCTGAGTTCTGTCCCAGTTATCTGATTTTTTCATATATTTGCTTCCTATATACTCATTCTATACTGAAATTATTTTTGTTTACTTGCTTTCATATTTATTACAACTTAACCCTACCTGTTTATAAACTCAAAGACGTGAACCCCGATATTCAGTATTGTAGGTCCCTCACTACAGACTACCTTACACAAAGTGTGCAAGCTATCAACACCTGTGTCTGTGTTTAAATTATTTACGAAATGAATGAATGAAGTCCCTTAACTTTTCAGAGCCTTGGCTTTCTTATCCTTTATGTTAGGATTCATTCGCTTGCTGAAATATCATGGACATTTTCTGAGATAATATATGCAAAATACTACAATGTTTGGACATAACATGTACTCAATAAATAGTGGCTGTTTATAAATGGAAATTTATGATTAATTTGAATATGTAATTTTCTTATGCTGGGTGATAACTGACAGTTAATTGTATACTATTTTCTTTTTCTTTTACTTTCACGTTGACATTTTAAAATCAAGATTAACCTGTTTTTCACATAGTATATTTGGGCTCATATTTATAAATTCTCTTTTGTCAAAGAGCGTCGAAGGAAACTAAAGTGCAAAGGATGGCGAGACTACAATCTCATACTTAGGACGTGTTATCCGGAGGCATCAGTCCCTGGAGAAGGACATCATGCTTGGTAAAATAGAGGGCCAATGAAAAAAAAGAAGACCCTCAACAAGATGGATTGACACAATGGCTGCAACAATGGCCTCAAGCATAAAAACGATTATGAGGATGGTGAAGGACTGGGTAGTGTTTCGTTCTGTTGTACATAGGGTCGCCACGAGTCATTACCGACTAGGCATCTAATAACAACAATAACAAAGTGCAAATAATCTCAAATTATTAAGTAATAATTCCCACTTGACTTAGGTTGCATTTTCACCATGTAGAATTTTTAATAATGTGCAGTTGCAAAAGAATGAATATCATGGCTGTACAATGAACCAAATTATGTCTTATTGTAACATTAAAAAAAAAAAAAAGGAAAAGAGAAACCGTTGTCGCTGAGTTGATTCCAACTCATAGAGACCCTATAGAATAGAGTAGAAGTGCCTCATAGGGTTTTCAAGGAGCAGATGGTGGATTCAGACTTCCGGCCTTTTGGTTAGCAGCCGACCTCTTAACCACTACACCATCAGGGCTCCATTACAACATTGGAGGTATAAGAAACAGCTACATTTACATTTGAATATAACTTACATAGCTTATACGGTAACTACTCTCTCCTGAGTCTCCAGCTTCTTAACTTGTACCACAGACTATGGCATATCAAATAGCAGATACTTGTTTGGAATTAATGTAAAACATGAACTAATTGGACATACTGTAAAAAATGTTCCTGATATGCCCATAGATATTACCTTATGATTTATTTTTGTAAAATAATTTTACTTTCATTTTCTTCGTATATTAACAACGTGAGTCTAACATAGCCATGCCTCTGCAATAGATGATTTTTGTTTCAGCATTGAATGTAGGAAAATTGTTCTCAACTAATCAGTTAATACAATCTTTCAAAATCCATCAACTCTCCATAATATGAAAAGAGGGAAAGGAATTAACGTACTAATAATCCCAAAAGAAGAGACCTAAACAGGACTTTTATTTGCCTTGGTGTTATTTATTTTTTAGCATTTTCTTCTTCATAATTAAGTTTGCTTAAACAAATATGAGTCGGAATTGACTCGATGGCAATGGGTTTGGTTTTGGTATGTTGGACAAATATTGTAATGGATTCATAGAGTGGACTTCTCCACTACTCATCTATACTGTGGTGACTTGCTTATCGCTGTGATGATGGAAGCTGTTGTTGTTAGGTGCCATTGAGTAGGTTCTGACACATAGCAACCCTATGCACAACAGAATGAAACACTTCCCAGTCCTGCCCCATCCTCACAATCGTTGTTATGCTTCAGCCCATTGTTGCAGCCACTGTGTCAATCTATCTCACTGAGGACCATCCTCTTTTTCGCTGACCCTCTACTTTACCAAGTATGGTGTCCTCCAGGGACTGGTCCCTGCTGATAACATGTCTAAAGTATGTGAGACATAGTTTCACCATCCTTGCTTCTAAGGAGTATTCTGGTTGTACTTTTTCCAAGACAAATTTGTTTGTTCTTTTGGCAGTCCACAGTATATTTAGTATTCTTCACCAACACCACAATTCAAAGGCATCATTTCTTCTTCGGTCTTCCTTTTTCATTGTCCAGCTTTCGCATGCATATGAGGTGATTGAAAACACCATGGCTTTGGTCAGGCACACCTTAGTCTTTAAGGTGACATCTTTGCTTTTTAACACTTTAAAGAGGTCCTTCTCAGCACATTTGCCCAATGCAATGAGTCTTTTGATTTCTTGACTGCTGATTTTGTGGGTGTTGATTGTGGATGTAGGAAAATGAAATCCTTAATTACTTCTGTCTTTTCTCCGTTTATCATGTTGCTTATTGGTCCAGTTGTGAGGATTTTTGTCTTCTTTATGTTGAGGTGTAACCCATACTGAGGGTTGTGGTCTTTGATCTTCATCAGTAAGTGCTTCAAGTCCTCTTCACTTTCAGCAAGCAAGGTTGTGTCATCTGCATATCGCAGGTTGTTAATGAATCTTCCTCTAATCCTGATGCCCCGTTCTTTTTCATATAGTCTAGCTTCTTGGATTATTTGCTCAGCATACAGATTGAATAGGTGTGGTGAAAGGATACATCTCTGACGCACACTTTCTGTGACTTTAAACCACAGAGTACCCTCTTGTTCTGTTCGAACGACTGCCTCTTGATCTATGTACAGGATCCTCATGAGCACAGTTAAGTGTTCTGAAATTCCTTTTCTTCACAATGTTATCCACAATTTATTATGGTGCATATGGTCGAATGCCTTTGCATAGTCAGTAAAACACAGATAAGCATCCTTCTGGTATTCTCTGCTTTCAGCCAGGATCCATCTGACATCAGCAATGATATCCTTGGTTCCACATCCTCTTCTGAATCCAGCTTGATTTTCTGGCAGTTCCCTGTCGATATACTGCTGCAGCCGCTTTTGAATGATCTTTAGCAAAGTTTTACTTGCATGTGATATTAATGATATTGTGTGATAATTTCTGCATTCAGTTGGATCACCTTTCTTGGGAATAGGTATTAATATGGATCACTTCCAGTTGGTCGGCCAGGTAGCTGTCTTCCATATTTCTTGGCATGGATTTGTGGGCACTTCCAGCACTGCATCCTATGCCACCAGTATTTCAAATACCAGCAGGTTATTCATGGACAGGTTTCAGTGAAGTTTCCATATTAAGACAGTCTTGAAAGGACCTGGTAGTCTACTTCTGAAAAAAAATTTGCCAGTGAAGACCTTATGAATAACTGCAGAACATTGTCTCATACAGTCCTAGATGATGAACCCTTCAGGTTGAAAGGCACTCAAGACAAAACTGAGGAAGAGCTGCCTCCTCAAAGTAGAGTAGACCATAATGACAAGGATGGAGTAAAGCTTTCAGGACTTTCTTTTGCTATGTGGCAAGACTCAAAATGAGAAGAAACAGCTGCAAATATCCATTAATAATTGGAAAGTGGAAAGTATGAAGTACGAGTATAGCAAAATTGGAATTTATCAAAAAATAAACAGAATACATAAAGATATCTTAGGCATTAGTGAGCTGAAATCGACTGGTATTGGCCATTTTTAATTGGATGATTATATGGTATACTATGCCGAAATGACAAACTGAAGAGGAATGACATTGCATTCATTGTCAAAATGAATATTTAAAGATCTATTCTGAAGTACAACACTGTCAGTGATAGGATAATATCCATACACCTACAAGGAAGACCAGATAATACAACTATTATTCAAATTTACGTACCAACCACTTAGGCCAAAGTTGAAAAAAATGAAGATTTTTACCTAGTTCTACAGTCTGATATTGATCAAACGTGCAATCAAGATGCACTGATAATTATTGGTAATTAGAATGTGAAACTTAGGAACAAAGAAGAAGGATTGGCAGTTGGAAAATATGGCCATAGTGGTAGAAATGACACTGGTGATCGCACAATAGAATTTTGTAAGACCAATGACTTCTTCATTGCCAATACCTTTTTACAACATAAAAAACAACTGTACATGTGGACCTCATCTGGTAGAATACACAATAATCAAATTAACAACATCTGTGGAAAGAGAAGATGAAGAAGCTCAATATTATCACTCAGAACAAGGCCAGGGGCTAACTGTGGAACAAACCATCAATTGCTCATATGCAAGTTCAAGTTGAAGCTGAAAAAAAAATTAGAGTAAGTCCACAAAAGCCTAAATACGATCTCGAATATATTCCACCTAAATTTAGAGACTATCTCAAGAATAGATTTGACACGTTGAACACGTATGACTGATGACCAGAGAAGTTGTGGGATGATATCAAGGACATCACACATAAAGAAAGCAAAAGATCATTAAAAAGACAGGAAAGAAAGAAAAGACAAAAATGGATGTCAGAAGAGACAATGAAACTAGCTCTCAAACATAGAGTAGCTAAAGCAAATGGAAGAAATGATGAAGTAAAATAGCTGAACAGAAGACTTCAAAGGGCAGCTTGAGAAGACAAAGTAAAGTACTATATTGGAATGTGCAAAGAACTGAACTTAGAAAATCAAAAGGGAGGAACATGCTTGGCATTTATCAGGTTGAAAGAACTGAAGAAAAAATTCAAGCCTCGAGTTGCTCTATTGAAGGCTTTGAGAGGCAAAATTTTGAATGACACAGGAAGCATCAAAGGAAGATGGAAGGAATACAGAGTTACTGTACCAAAAAGTTTGGTAGATGTTCAACCGTTTCAGGATGTAGCATATGATCAAGAACCAGTGGTATTGGAGGAAGAATTCCAAACTGAACTGAGGGCTTTGGCAAAAAACAAGGCTGCGGGAATTGACGGAATACTAATTGAGATGTTTCAATAAACAGATGCAGCAGTGGAGACTCCCATCCCTCTATGCCAAGAAATTTGGAAGACAGCTTTCAGATCAACCAGCTGGAAGAGATCTATATTTATGCCAATTCCAAAGAAAGGTGATCCAACTGAATGCGGAAATTATTGAACAATATCATTAATATCACATGCAAGTAAAATTTTGCTGAAGATCATTCAAAGCAGCTGCAGCAGTATACTGACAGGTAACTGCCGGAAATTCAAGCCAGATTCTGAAGAGGACGTGGAACAAGGGATATCATTGCTGATGTCGGGCTAATATTGGCTGAAATCAGAGAATACCAGAAAGATGTTTACCTGTGTTTTATTGACTATGTAAAGGAATTTGACTGTGTGGATCATAATAAATTATGGACAATATATTGAAGAATGGGAATTTCAGAATATTTAATTGTGCTCATGAGGAACCAGTAGACCAAGAGGCAGTCATTGCAACAGAACATAGAGTTACCCTGTGGTTTAATATCAAGAAAGTTGTGCATCAGAGTTGCATCATTCCATCATACTTATTCAATCTGTATGCTGAGCAAATAATCCGAGAAGCTTGACTATATGAAAAAGTATGGGGCATCAGGATTGAAGGAAGACTAATTAACAACCTGCAATATGCAGATAACACAACCTTGCATGCTGAAAGTGAAGAGGACTTGAAGCACTTACTGATAAAGATCAAAGACTACAGTCTTCAATATGGATTACATCTCAACATAAAGAAAACAAAGATCCTCACAACTGGACCAATAAGAAACATCATGATAAATAAAGAAAATATTGAAGTTGTCAAGGATTTCATTTTTCTTGGAACCACAATCAACTCCCATGGAAGCAGCAGTCAAGAAATTAAATGACGTATTGCATAGGGCAAATTTTCTGCCAAAGAACCTCTTTAAAGTGTTAAATAGCAAAGATGTCAGTTTGAGGACTGTGGTGTGCCTGACCCAGGATATGGTGGTTTCAATCCTGTCATATGCATTTGAAAGCTTGACGGTGAATAAGGAAGACCAGTGAAGAATTGATGCCTTTGAATTATGGTGCTGGTGAATAATATTGAATATAACATTGACTGCCAGAAGAATGAACAAATCTGTCTTGGAAGAAGTACAGCCAGAATATTCCTTAGAAGGAAGGATGGTGAGACTTTGTCTCATGTACTTTGGACATGTTATTAGGAGGGACCAGTCCCCAGAGGAGGACATCATGCTTGGTAAAATAGAGGGTCAGCAAAAAAGAGGAAGACCTTCAAGAAGATGGATTGACACAGTGGCTGCAGAGATGGACTGAAGCATATCAACAACTGTGAGGATGGTTCGGTACTAGAAGTCTTTCATTCTATTGTACATGGTGTCATATGAATAAGAACAGACTGGATGCCACCTACAACAATACAGCAGACTTCTGCTTGTAGATGTCCATTACCTCTTAACTCTCCTTCTGATATTAACAGCAGAAAATTTCTTTGAGGTATTACCTTTCTATCTCATTATCAGCCAAACTTTAGTGGAGTAAAATTTACAACCAGCTCCATTAGGTGAGAGTTAATGATTAAAGGGTTACATGTTATTATACTTAAGGAACATGACATGAAGAAACATTTCCTGGGCATTGGGAAAAATACAATTTGACTATTTTCTACTGGTCTTAGTCTAAGCTTGTGTCATGAGAGAGTTAGAACTATTATGTTAAAATAGAAAAGCCAGTGAATATATGAAACCAACTAAAAAAAAAAAAAAAAAAAAAAAGAACTAGAGAATAGAAAAACAATTGAAAGAGTTAACAACACCAAAAGCTGGTTCTTTGAAAAAAAAAAAAAAAAAAACACAACCCAGAGATGGGCACTGACATCATTTTGTCCCTGAATCAAATAACTTTCACAGCATTTGGACCCAGAATAAAGCCACTTATGGATTTTACACTTACCTAATTCAATAATTTCATGTGTTTTGTGTGTTTTATTTTCTCTAACGTGTTTAAGTTTAGTTTTCAGTCACTTGCTCTGAAAAGATTCCTAATTTATGAAGTTTGTACTTCCAGAAGGAGCCCTGGTGGCACAGTGGTGAAAGTGCTCAGCTGCTAACCAAAATGTCAGTGGTTCGAACTTACCAGCTGCTCATGGAAGAATGATGTGCCAGTCTGTTTCTGTAAAGATTTACAGCCATGGAAACCCTATGGGGCAGTTCTATTATATCTTATAGGGTCACTATGAATCAGAATCTACTCCATGGCAGTGAATTTGGTGTTTTGGTTGGTACTTCCAAACCAAACAACCATTGAAATAAGTGGCAGGCCTCATGAAACATGTAGGGTAGTAGAAAGAAAAATAATGTTAAGCATAATATTTTGTGTATTTTATAGGCATGATGTTCACATGATAAGTGTATAATTGTGTTTTCACTGGAAGGAATGATTGTGTGATAATCCTGCTCAGTTGAATCTTGGGTAAACATAGCAAAAGATCTTCCCAGTTGAATATTGGGAGGAAAGAAGTATATTTCCATGGACTCATCCATTTATTGTTTTGTTTTGTTTTTTATCTTAGTTTTTGTTTAATCATTCCAGTTTGCAAGCCATTATTCATAATAGTGAAGATTGAAACAAATTTGCAATCACAGTGTTCTATCTATTTCATAATATAACCCAAGCAGGAGCCTAGGGTGTCCTTAACTTTATTGTTCCAGAGATTTGTCATGAAGTTGAACAGAGCATTCAGATGTACTGTATGGGTTAGTTTCTTCTTCAGAATATACATTAACCAAATGTGAAGACCTTGAAAATACTTCATTTAGATTTCTGCTAGAGAAGCATAATTGACTGATGGCCCCAGCTGCTTATTTGTATAGTAAACTATCCAATCCCTTTGCAAGATTATGGTCTAGCAAACCATCTTGGCAAAACTACAATCCCAGAGCCAGAAAAGAGATATGTAAAGAGACACCCCATTGCACTGCAGACTACCCCTTGGCCCTTTTGTTCATGGGTTCTTATACATAACATTTGGAGGGTTACTTTCTTCTACCAAAGATTTACTAATCCAAATCAGTCATTAACAAGTAGTCCTCCAGTAGGGTGAAAACTCCTCAGGGTGAGATCACTAAGGTACCAGTCATAAAGTTCTGCTGCAGGTGCCATCTGATCTGTTCAGGTTCTCCAAAAGCCATCTCAGCTTCACCCTTTCTGGTGTCTGATTAAACTCAACTGAGATATATTATTCCCTTGCTCTGAGCCTCTCTTGAGTTATTAACATAATGTTACATTTCTCTACTGCATGACCTATTTATTCATGTCTTTACCTTCAGCTATTATTTCTCCTTCCTTCCATTGGTCATTTATTTTTACTGGAACTTTTCCTCCTTCAGAAGAGACGTAAGATTCATCTACTATGCCAGGCCAGATTGCTTGTAGCAAGACCAGTCTAGCAAGTGCTTCCTTCTCAGTCCATTCTTATTCATGTTGGATAGGGTTACATAGGCATACCACTAGCGGGCTATCTTGACAACTAGGCAATACAGCAGCATTCACTGTTAACCCCAATTTTACCGGAGTGGGAGATAATACAATGTAACCTATCAGGCCCTTGGTAATTCTGCTATACAGGTTCAGGAGTATAATTATAGTCTCTTGCTTAGGGATCACCCCTGATTATGGCACCTGTAGTTATATCCCTGGTCCTGGAACCACAGGATCTGGAAGGAAAAAGGCAATTTTAGGTGGTGTGAGTAAAAATTGTTTAGTGGCACCAGCATCCTTCCCCATTTCCTCTTCCCCGGGTCCCCCAGAGAAGCATAGAAATCTGTTCAGTGGTGATCTTCCCTTTGTCTCCCTCATACTGAGTGTGAGCATACACTCATGAAGGCATGTAAGCCAGCCCTTCATGTCTTTATCTCCTGTCTTTTCAGATAACAAATATTTTAATCGCCTGTTCTAATTCTCTATCAAACCATTACTCTGAGGGTGATATGCAATGTGGTATGTCTATTTATATGATGTTTCTTGGCCCATTGCTGCATAATGTGGGCTGTAAAGTATGTTCCTTGGTCAGATGAAATATAACTCAATGACCCAAATTGGTACAGTATCTTTTGTTTCAATCCCTTAATAGTGTTTTTGACATTTGCATCTGTCACTGGATATGCATAACCCAGTCCAGAGTGAATATCTATTTCTGTGAGGACCCATTTATAGCCCCCAGAAGCCGCCAGCATCATTGGTCCAATACAATCAATTTGCCAGCTATTTGTAAGCCTTTTCCCAGGGGGAATCTGCTCCATAGCCATCCGTAACCTCTATCTTTCTTGCTGGCAGACACAGCAGTCCTTAATGGCATTTTGTGCCTCTTAGAAGTTGCAAGAGGGATGCGTCTAGATTCAGACCACCCCTGCATTGCTGCAGTACCCCTATATCCACTCACTTAATGGACCCAATTGGCCACCTCAAGTGAGTGTACCAACAGGTCCACTTGCTGATTTTAATCACCTTCTGATTCAGGAAGGAGTTCTTCCAATAGGCATAGACACGTCCTACACTAATGTGCCATCTAAATTCGCAGTGTGCTTTCCATAGGGCCATGCCCCACACAGGTGTCCCCTTAATACTCCAATTTTCCATTGCCCATTTGCCTGACCATATAGCCTTATCACTGACCACTGCCCATGAATCAGTACATATCCAGACAAATGGGCTCTCACCATTGCTCAATTCTTCCATCACAGCAAGGAAGAAATCATGCAGTTCAGCTCACTGAGCCAACCTGTTCTTACCTTCTTCAATCAGGGTCTTTCCATCTGTTTGTCTTAATGTAGCAGCTTTCCACATCAAATATAGTTCATGTATCCTGGAACTGCCATCCTTGAATGAGCAGCATTTGCTGGTCAGCTGAAAGTTGTTCATAGGGCACTGCCAATGTAGCAATGAGCTCTGGCAGCTTCTTAGGTGGTTCTAGGATAAGACAAATGGGAAAAGAGGTTAACTACTTGTGGATATGGTGGGTGTCTCCCTATGTTCTCCCAGTAGCTTGTTCATGTATAAACCTTTTTCATTTTATTATGAACTATTTTGGGTACCACCTTCCTTATTAGAGTGTGTCTCTGACATCACCCAAGACATTATGGGTATTTCAGGTCTCATGATGATTTTATGTTCTTCTGTCATTGAGACAGTCTCAATAATGCCCAACAGCAGGCAAGTAATTGCCTTTCATATGGTGTGTATCATGCTACAGAAACTGGAAACTTTCTAGTTCAGAATCCCAGTGATTGCCATAGGGCAGCATTCTTGGGTTTTTGCCATAAGCTCCAGTCTTCATAAGCACGTGTGGAAGACATCTCCAAAATCATGTCTGAATGTAAATCCTAAGGTCCTAATGGGAAGGAGAGTGGCACAGCTTTCTGTAATTCACAGAACTTGCTGTCGCTCTAGCCTTCATTTGAATGCAGTTTTCTTACAAGTGGTTTTGTGGATGTGAGCCAGCAATATTCCCAGATGTGGAATATGCATTCTCCAAAATCCAAAAAGACTAACCAAATGTTGGGCCTTCTGCTTAATCTTAGGTATAGGTAGTGACAACAACTTATTCTTGGTTGCCTGTGGAATACCACGAGTATCCTTTGCCAAGGTATTCCCAAGAATTTCACCATTTGGGTGGGGTCCAGGATTTTTGATGGATTTATTAACCGGCCTTTGTTGGTCATATGGGAATTCAAATCAGCTCTAGCCTGTTCTTCAGTGTTTGATATTAATGAAATATCATCAATACAATATATCACTACACTCAAGATCTGCACCAAGTCCAAGTCTCTTCTAACCAAATTATGACAGTAAATTAGTAAACTCAAATAACCTTGTGATAAGACAGTGAAAATATATTGGGACCCTTTTATGTGAAAGCAAACTGCAGCTGGCTTTTTTCCTGAGATTGACAACCAGAAAGAGGCATTTTTGAGATCAATCACTGAGCATCAGTCTATTTTAGCCTGCTATATTTTCTGCACGGTTGATACCATGTCTAGAACAACTGAATCTACAGGTGGCACTACTTTATTTAGGCCTCAGTAGTCTACTGTCAGCCTCCACGAGCCATCTGCTTTTTTCACGGGCCATACAGGGCTGTTAGAAAGAGAATTTGCTGGCACCTACATACCAGAATTTAGCATGTCTTTAATCAAAATGGTAATCTCCTTTTGTCTACTAGGTATTCTATACTCTTTCTAATTAACAACCTGAGTGGGTTCAGGCAATTCTAATGATTCTCATTTGTCATGTCCAATCAAGAATGGCCTAGGGCAGACTTACACACCTTCAGTTTTACAATATTGGGTAGGGGGAGTAATCTCCAATTAGAGATAATAACCATACCAGTAATACATTCAGGTAAGGGAGATACAAATATTTCATATAAGGTCTGTTTAAATCTTCCAATTCTCATCCAAACTTTCACCTTAGTCCCGTCAGTTACTGCATCTTCACATCCCCCTAGTCTAAAATTAGGTCTCTTCCAGATTTTATTGACAGGTATTGAGATTATAGTACATTGGTTTCCTGTGTACAGGATCCCCAAAATGATTTCTTCCCAACCCCCAGGCTATTTCACCCATACAGGTGCATACAGTCTTGAGTCCCCTGCTGGGGCAGCACCAGAAGGCCCTGGTTCCTGGGTCAATCCTTATCTTGATCTGCTAGTTGACCCTCTGCTTCAAATGGTCCCATGTAGTACATCCCATCATTAAATTCCTCCTTACTGCAGTGAATAGAACAAACTTGTTTAAGCCTCTTTAATGTTGGGGGACCAGCAAGAGTTTCCATTGGTCCACCTAATCTACTGTAGTGCTACATTAGAACCTCTGTCATAACTCCATCAATGTCTGCTATACTCATCCCATTTCTTAAAAACCATTTAAAAATACCTCTGCTCGTGTGATCTCTTCTTTGCCATTGCCTTTTCCCATTCTTTTATGAATAATTCTTATGTTTCTTGCATCTTTAAGACCCATGAGGGGAAACTGTGTCAACAGATCTGACAAGGCATATCAGATTGTTGCTTTGTCTCACAGTAGCAAAGTTACGTGGGGTGCCCATGTAGAAGGGGCAGCCTTGATCACCATATTTACCATGACCTGTGTAAGGGGCATACTTACTGGATGGATATCCTGATCCTCATGAAGCCAATCTAGCATGACTTGCATACACAGCACATCAACTGCTTCCTTTGGAGTGTTCCATTTGTTTCTGAGAGGCGGAGAGGGCAGTCTTCCTTCTCAGAGGAAACAAACCTCACCACAAATTTAATCCAGGCCACGAGGCTGGCTACCCCCTCTGGATTAACTTTCTGTGTAATTTGATTTTGTATCATCATTTGTGACTTTTCCATAGTGAGATGTGGGTCTTGCATCAACCCAAACACACTCTTTTGCAGTCTGCTTCTCAGAGAACCCAAACTAATACGCTAAGTAATTTCTAGAATAAAAATTTTGAAAAAATGTATATGTATACATGAACATATGTGTGAGTGTGTGTATATATATATATATATATAATTCTGTAGTATTGGTTCACATTCCTCAGATCTTTCTGACTGTAGCCTTTGTAGCTTTAATAATTTATATGCATACTTCCTCCTTATTTTAAAATTGATCTTTCTAGGATGTTTCCATTTAAGATCACTCAGTAATATTACATACCTATGTTGCAAACTCATAATCTACTTGAATGACCTTATGAATAAGCATCTGAATTTCTGAAGAATCTATGAAAATTTTATGTTGAATTTAAGAACATTTAAGTCCCCAATAGGTGAAGCTTCTGCACCTAGCTTTGAAGCATGCATGATCTGTACATGATACTTTTTCTCCATTGTCTCTAGTCTGTAATCATGAATATTTTACATAATTCGCTCAATTAATATTTATTTAGTGTCTATCTTATATGGTACTCTGTTTATATACTAATAAGGTATGACAATACCAATTGTTCAGTGGCATAGAAAGACTTATAAATAAACCCATTGCCACATAGCAATCTTACAGGACAGAGTAGAACTGCCCCACAGGGTTTTCAAGGAGCTGCTGGTGGATTCGAACTGCCAACCTTTTGGTTAGCAGCCAAGCTCTTTAATCAATGTGCCACCAGGGCTCCAGAATAAATATTTGCTTATAAAAAGGCAAATGCTATAGTAGAGGTCTGTATAAGGTAGTATTACGGGAGCCTAGAAGAGTTAGGACAAACTTATCTTGTAATTTTTAATAAATAGTGTAAACCAAGAACAAAACAAGAAAAATAGTGGCATCTTGAGGTAGCATTTAAAGTGATCTTTAAAAGGATGAGATTATTAGAGAGTTATATCTCTTATCAACCACAGCATTATTAATTTTTTCCATTAAACTCAAACCTTTTTCACAAGCATTAAAAAAATTTCTGTGTATATATTTGATAAATTTCTGGTATACAGGTTACATTTTTAAACTGTTCAAATCCATTTACTGGTACTTCCATATCACAAATTCTTGTCCTCTCTTTAACTCACTCTTTCTGCTATTGGTCCCTTTTATTACTTCCTTTGACACTCTTCCCAGCCAACACTTCATAGTCTGACATATTACATTAACTAAAGAAATATCCCAAATCCTCTTAACTTTCCTTTATATCAATCATATAAATTAAGTATAAGTGTTTTTAAGCAAAGGGAAAAATGGTGAATAAAATAAACAGAATCACAGAGATCTACAGGTAGTCTATTTTTTTTTTTACCAAAACTATAAAAAATCTAATAGATATTGTCGCCCTACTATATGCACACATACACAGAAACACAAACACATACATACCCCCAATATCAACTGCAACACATTCCTCCCTCAGAGATCCAGGTTAAATGACTTGAATATACAACTCCTTGAACTGTGGAAGTTCAGAACCTTCCATAAGATTTCCCAAAAATATGCAAGACACGCATTTATCAGTAATAGTTTGTTGGGTCAGAGGTTCACATTTTTATAGCCTCATTTCTCCTTGGGAATTCTGTCTCCAGTACACTATTTGGGAATTATACTCACTACACCACTATGAATACGACTTGCTAGGCAGTTTATGCATACTTACACACAGGCATATATTTTGGCAACATAGAAAACTAAACAAACGCCTAAATAGTTTTAGGCAAGCTATTTCAACTTTCGTGTTATTTTGGATTTGACATCTGTTGATTGTCTTGTCTCTGAAGAATTGGTCATATTTTCCTGATCTTTGTATATTGAGCAATTTTAGATTGCAACCTGAGAATTGTGAATACTTTGTTTCATAGAGTATGGTTCCTGTTAAAATAATCTGGACAATGTTGAATATTTATTTGTGTGTTTGTTTGCTTTAGGGGAAAAGCAATCTGGTTTGGATCAGAACACAATTCTGTTCATCTTTCAGAGTGAAGTTTCCCATAGCAGTTAAGTTTCAGAGCAATTTCAATGATTCTTTAGGTCTGTCTTCTGCATGTGGAAACCCTGGTAGCATAGTGGTTAAGTGCAACAGCTGCTAACCAAAAGGTCAGCACGTTCAAATCCACCAGACGCTCCTTGGAAACTCTATGGGGCAGTTCTACTCTGTCCTATAGGGTTGCTACAGTCGGAATCGACTAGACAGCAGTGGATTGGGTTTGGCTTGGTTAGTGCATGCACCACTTAGGGGTTAGTCTGAAATGTGGGTTGTTGCTGTTGTTGTTAGGTGCCGTCAAGTCAGTTCCAACTCACAGTGACCCTCTGCACCACAGAATGAAATACTGCTTGGTCCTGGGCCCTGCGCACAGTAGTTGTTATGCTTGAGCCCACTGTTTCAGTCACTGTGTCAATCCATCTCGTTGAGGGTCTTCCTTTTTTAGCTGACCCTGTACTTTACCAAGCATGATGTCCTTCTCCAGGGACTAATCCCTCCTGACAACATGTCCAAAGAATGTAAGACATAGTCTCGCCATTCTTGCTTCCAAGGAGCATTCTGGCTGTACTTTTTCCAAGACAGATTTGTTCATTCTTTTCGTAGTCTATGGTATGTTCAATATTCTTCGCCAACACCATTATTCAAAGGCGTCAATTCTTCTTCGGTCTTCCTTACTCATTGTCCAGCTTTCGTATGCATGTGATGTGACTGAAAATACCATGGCTTGGTTCAGGTGCACCTTAGTGTATAAGGTGACATCTTTGCTTTTCAACACTTTAAAGAGGTCTTTTGCAGCAGATTTGCCAATGCAATGCGTCTTTTTCTTTTCTTAACTGCTGCTTCCACAGGTGTTGATTGTGGATCCAAGTACAATGAAATCCTTGACAATCTTTTCTCAATCTTTTCTCTGTTTATCATGATGTTGCTTATTGGTCCAGTTGTGAGGATTTTTGTTTTCTTTATTTAGAGGTGTAATACATACTGAAGGCTGTGGTCTTCGATCTTCATGAGTAAGTGCTTCAAGTCCTCACTTTCAGCAAGCAAGGTTGTGTCATCTGCGTATTGCAGGCTGTTAATGAATCTTCTTCCAATACTGAGGCCTCGTTCCTCTTCATATAGTCCAGATTCTCGGATTAGTTGCTCAGCATACAGATTGAATAGGTATCATGAAAGCATGCAACGTTGAAGCACACCTTTCCTGACTTTAAACCACACAGTATCCCCTTGTTTTATTGAACAACTGCCTCTTGATCTATGTACAGGTTTCTCTTGAGCATAATTAAGTGTTCTGGAATTCCCTTTCTTCGCAATGTTATCCATAATTTGTTATGATCCACACAGTCGAATGCCTTTGTATAGTCAGTAAAACACAGGTAAACATCTTTCTGGTATTCTCCGCTTTCAGCTAGGATCCATCTGACTTTAGCAATGATATCCCTGGTTCCACATCCTCTTCTGAATCCAGCCTGAATTTCTGGCAGTTCTTTGTTGACCTACTGCTGCACCCGCTTTTGAATGATCTTCAGCAAAATTTTACTTGCATGTGATATTAATGATACTGTTTGATAATTTTAGTTGGATCACCTTTCTTGGGAGTAAGCATAAATATGGATCTCTTCTAGTCGGTTGGCCGGGTAGCTGTCTTCCAAATTTCTTGGCATAGACGAGTGAGCACTCCCAGCTCTGCATCCATTTGTTGAAACATCTCAATAGATATTACATCAGTTCCTCGAGCCTTGTTTTTCGCCAATGCCTTCAGTGCAGCTTGGACTTCTTCCTTCAGTACCATCAGTTCCTGATCATATGCTACCTCTTGAAACAATTGAAAGTCGACCAATTCTTTTTGATAAAATGAGTGTGTGTATTCTTCCCATCTTCTTTTCATGCTTCCTGTGTCATTTGATATCTTCCCCATAGAATCCTTCACTATTGCAACTCGAGGCTTGAATTTTTTCTTCAGTTCTTTCAGCTTTAGGAAAGCCCAGCTTGTTCTTCCTTTTTGGTTTTCTATCTCCAGCTCTTTGCACATGTCATGATAATACTTTACTTTGTCTTCTCAAGCCGCCCTTTGAAATCTTCTGTTCAGTTCTTTTACTTCATCATTTCTTCCTTTTGCTTTAGCTACTCGACGTTCAAGAGCAAGTTTCAGAGTCTCTTCTGACTTCTGTTCTTGTCTTTTCTTTCTTGTCTTTTTAATGACCTCTTGCTTTCTTTATGGGTGATGTCCTTGATTTCATTCTGTAACAAGTGGTTTATATTTTTGTTCACTTCTCAAAACCCTTAGTATATGGCTTTGGGTCTTTTCCACAAATGCAAAGCTCAGGGGTGAAACAAGACTTTGTGTTGTGTCTGACACAGATTAGAGAATCCCCTTCTCCAGCTTTCTCCACTCCCAGGGTTTCCACTACTCACTTCAGTTCATAGGATCTCTTTTACTTTAAGATCTTGACAGAAAGAAAGCGTTTGTCTGGAGTTTTAGTTACTATGATGCTGCCGCAACTACATCTTGTATTAATAGAGCTACAGAAGCTCTTCTTTGTTTAGCGTTTGCATAGTAGTCAATACCATTTACATTTGTATTGACAAATAAAAAATACCTTGGAATAAACATAACTTAAAATTTTGTAAGACTTCCACCCTTAAAACCAAAAAAAAAAAAAAGCTCAGAAAACTTAATGAATATCTAAGTAAGTGGGGGAATATGTCCTTTTCACGACATACTATAAAGATTATAATTCTTTGCAAACAATATATTAATCTGTAATATATAAATTCAACATAATCTCATTGAAAATCCTAAATTTTGTTTTCTTTTTCTGTAATCAATAATCAGGTTATAAAATTCACATAGTGATGCAAATGTCCCAGAATCATCAAGAGAATCTTTACAAAAAGAACAAAGAGGTGTAGGACTTACACTATCATATAGCAACATATTATTAAACTATAGTAATTAGAGTAGCTTGGCACTTATTTATTTAATCAAATGGAACATATATTAATATTCTACAAATGACACCATATCAAATTGACTGACACCAGTCTTTGAAGCCATTGATACCACTTACTCTTTCCTGAAATGTTTAGCAAATAAAAAGATGTTTAGCTTAGTGATATGCTTTAAATGTCTTAAATATTGTATTAGATCAGTTTTGTAAAACTACATACTTTTTACTTCATCAAACATTTTCCTTATTAAAAAAAGAGATAATCATAAATCAAAATCTATCAAAACCAATTACCAATGTAATAAATATGTATATTTAAGAAATAATATACCATGAACAAGTAACATTCATCAGCGAGGGAAAGAATGATTCCTCACCAAATATACTATAAATACAATTTACTAGGTAAATTGATTAGTGGAAAAGACCATGTGATTATCAGGTTATATTCTACAAAAGCATTTAATGACATTAAGTAGTCATTATTGTTAAAAACTTTCAGTAATATTGGAATATAAATACATATTCTCAACCTAGTGAAGAGTAATTCTCAGAAACCTAGAGTTAACAAGGAGGCAGAATGAGGTGTAAATAGGCTGCGACTAGGAATATAAATTATGCATTCCTCTTTGGAAGAATAGTGTTTTATATGTGTTGATATAGAAGAATCCATGAGAATTATGAGATGGCTCACATCAGACTGCCACCACTATTTTTAACAATACTCAGTTACTATATTTATTCTTTTATTAATTTAGGCACATTCATCCAGTGACTGCTTACTCAGAACATACTTTTTGCAAGCAAGGATGGCAAGACTTCATCTCCCTTACTTTGGACATGTTATCAGGAGGAACCAATTTCTAGAGAAGGACACTTTGCTTGGTATAGTAGAAGGTCAGTGAAAAAGGATTCAACGAGATGGGTTGACACACTGGCCCCAAAAATGGGCTCAACCATAGCAATGATTGTGAAGATGGTGCAGAACTGGGCAACGTTATACATAGGGTCACTATGAGTCGGAACAGACTCAAAGGCACCTAATGACAACAGTACTTTTTGCACTAAATTGTATTAAGTGTGAGTGATAAGTCAGATATACAACTTTTCTTGTAATAGCTTGCAAAATTGTTTTACCTATGTATTTCCATTTCACAAGCACATATTTAAGTTTACATTATATGTATTTATATGTACTTATATCAGGTGAATTTTCTGTAATTTTGATACTGTTATACCTATGTTTGTGACTATTTGTGTGTGTATAGAGAGAAAAAAATAATTTAAATGTATTGACATACAAGTGCTAAAATTAAAACTACCCATCTGAAACCATAAATTTTGGTGTTTATCTTTTTTTTTAAATGTGTTCATAAATAATAAAATTCATTAAAGGACTATTGGAAAACACAACAAGTGTGTAAACATTATTGTAATAAATTTTATTTGAAACAGGCAATTGGTTTCTGAAGTTGAGTAAAATAATTGAATATTTGTTTGACAATAAAGATAACATGTCAAATTTAATGTTACTTTCAAAATGCACAAAGTACAAAATTCCTTAAGACTTTATGCTTAAAATAATTATTTTATCAATCTGTCCCTTTGGGTGAATATTTTATGTTAATTTTGACCAAATTAAATGCCAGAAATAATATATTTCATTTACTACTACCTACTAAAATCATAATGCTGATTTATTGCTATGATCTCCTATTTAAAGCATGAATAAGAACTATTAAACTCTCATCCCAGAAAGAGACTTTTTATTATTAACAGATGCATTCTAACTGGGGAGTCTCACACTGCCATGAAATATGAGTCTTACTTCATGATGCATTTATTCATTATGTGCGTATAGGGACCAAGAGGTGGGTCAGTTTTGGACCCAGACTGTATTCTTGGCTCCTGTTGTCATCGGCTCTCTAAGTGATTCTGCTCGTTTTGTCCCCAGTGACCTGCCCGTTGTTATGTTTCATCCTGTGTAAACACTGTTCTACCAGTGCAGATGAGTGCCTTCTTCCTCCTTTTTATTTTACTCTAATAAAATCTCCATTTTTCACAAACAAGAGGACATTCATTTTTCCCGCCTCATTTTTCAAGGACCAAATGATGGCATTTCAAATTTTAAGTAAACAAGAAGTCCAGTTTTTCATAGTGACAGCAACTGTACTGATGTATGAACCTGAAACACCAAATGACTTATTCCTGATGATAGTTGAAGAAGCCCCCTATATTTTTAACATATGTCAAAATGATTTGTTTTGGCATTGCATTATATTCCTTGTTTATTTTAGTTCTTAATATGCTATGTTTCATTATTCAGGGTGTAGGTCCTTGTTATAAATTAGATCCCATCTGCTAAAATCTCCTCATTAGAGGTTCAAAGGACAGATAATGCCATATACTCCTTTTAATAAATCTCATAAGCTTAAAAGGCTGCCTGATTGACTTATTGAAGTCTTGGATGAAGTAGAAATCATGCCAAAAATGAAACTTCTATTTTTTTTTCACCTTTAGAGTGAATCTCGCTCCAAGTATGTGTAGACAATCTCTAAGATGGACAGAACTTGTTTTTGTGTCTGGATATCCTGAGAGAGAAAAACAAGTGCTACAGCAATTGCCTTTTCTTTCTTGTCCCTGTCGCAGTACCATAGAAATGTGTTTTGAGAAGAAAGTACCTACAGCCGTCAACATAATGCTGTGCACGTACCCGGCTCTGCCCTGTGTCAGTGGACAGTGATAAATGAAAAAGGCTGTGAGGAGCAAGTGTTCACCTCAGATGTGAGGTTTCTATCTTACCAGAGTGATTTGCTAGGAATCTATGGCTTAACGGGTGCCAAAAATACTCATTATTATTTTTTTCCCTTGACTGTAAGGGAGCATGGTGACATAGTTCAGTGGTCAAAAGGTTAAACTATAGTGTTAGAATGCAAAATTGTGAAACCCTTCTTCACTCTTTGGAAAGTGAATGGGGTCCTTGAGGCTTAATTTCATTTTTGTATTGAGGTGTAATTGACATAAAATAACTGCACATATTCAAACATTACAATTTCATGTGTTTTGATCCATTTATATATCTGTGAACCTATCCATTACCTCCATCATTTCAAATTTTAAGTAAACAAGAGACTGAGATTTTGATTGGGATTGTGTCAAATCTATAGATCAGTTTTGAGAGAAGTGACATCTTAAATATACCTAGTCTTCAGATTCATAAGTCAGTATAGCTTGTCATTTAAGTCTTTTGACTTAGCAATGTTAAGTCTTCTCTCAGCAATGTTTAGTAGTTATCTGTGAATAGATCTTGAATGTACTTTGTGATATTTGTTCCTCAGTATTTCATACTATTATTGCTATTACAAATGGTATCAATTTTTTAAATTTTTGATATCTAATCATTTTTGCTAGTATATATACGTTTGATTTTTATGTTGATCTTGTATCATGCAAACTTGTTAAACTTACTTATTAGTTCTATTAACTTTTTTGTAGTTTCCTTTGTATTTCTAATAGACCATCACGTCATCTATGAATAGACAGTTTCACTTCTTTTCCAATATACACGCATTTTATTTATTTTGTCCTTTTTTTTTTTTTTTAACTTTCTAGAACTTTCAGGACAATGTTAAATAGAAGTGATGTAAGGGGACATCTATGTATTGTTAACGATTTTACGGAGAAAAAATTCAGTGTTCCACTATTAAGTACAATATTAGTGTTAGGTTTTCATAGATGTCTTTATCGGGTTGACAAAGTTCCCTTCTACTTCTAGTTCACTTAGAGTTTTAATCAAGAATGACTATTTAGTATATTGAGACACCATTTATATATATATATATATATATATATTCAGGAGCCCTGGTGGCGCAGTGGTTAAGAGCTCGGCTGCTAACCGAAAGATCAGCAGTTCGAATCTACCAGGTGCTCCTTGGAAACCCTATGGGGCAGTTCTACTCTGTCCTATAGGGTCACTATGAGTCACATATATATATGTTGAATCTATTAATATGGTGAGTTAAACCAACCTTAAAAGCCTGGGGAAAACTCCACTAGGTCACAATGATTTACTCTTATTATATCTGTCTTAGTCATCTCGTGCTGCTATAACAGAAATACCACAAGTGGATGGTTTTAACGAAGAGAAGTTTATTTCCTTACAGTCAAAGGAGGCTAAAAGTCCAAATTCAGGGCATCAGCTCCAGGGGAAGGCTTTTTCCTATCTGTCGGCCTTCTTCTCTTCAGTGTTCTCCAGGACTAGGAGCTTCTCTGCGCAGGGACCCCAGTCCAAAGGACGCGCTCTGCTCCTGGCACTGCTTTCTTGATGGTATGAGGTCCCCCTGTCTCACTGCTCACTTCTGTCTTTTATATCTCAAGAGACTGCCTCAAGATACAGTCCAGTCTTGTAGACTAAGTCCTGCCTTACTAACACAACTGCCGCCCATCCTCCCTCATTAACATCATAGAGGCAGGATTTACAACTTACAGGAAAACCACACAATACCAGGAATCATGGCCCATCCAAATTGATACACACATTTTTTGGGGGACATAATTCAATCCATGACAATATCATTTGTCATGGATTGATTTATACCCCCCCAAAATATGATGTGGATTCCTGGTTCTTGTACCTGTGAATGCTGTCTTACTTGGAAATAGGGTTTTCCTCCTCCAGTGATGGATTGCTCCTAATGACTTGATAGCAAGCAACTGGGAAAATTTTTTGTTGTAATTTGTAATGTTTTCATTGGCTAATTTTCAGAAGTAGATTGCTAGTTCTTCCTTTCTGTCTTAGTCTGGAATCTCTACTGAAACCTTGTATTTGAGATACAGATAGCATGTCTTCCAGCATCATAGCAACATGCAAGCCACCACAGTAGGACAAACTGACAAATGAGTGGTAAAAGGATGCTAGGTGTTGCGATTTATAATATGGTGTTTCTACTTTTCACTAATTGCCTAAATAGAAGTTTGTCTACATAAATTAATTGAATAAGATACTCTATAGCCATTAAAATAATATTTAATAACATGGAAATTCTGCTTATTAAAAACAGGTTGAACATTTTAGATATGATAAAATATCTAATTGTATACATGGAATTCTTCTAGGTGTTACTTACTAAAATATTAAGTGTGAATATCTGTGAATGGTCAGATAAGGTTAGTTTGGATTTCCTACATTATATTCTATATTTTCCAAAATTTCACCAATTCACATGTATTATTTGTATAATCAGAAATGAAAATTAATTTTTTTCTAACTATCCAATAGTTGGTTTTCTTTGCTGGCTAGAGTCTAGATTATTTATTTTTTACTGATACTTTACAAAATCACAGAAATGTATTTTAAAGCTAGATTATTAGAAAGTAACATTAATTCCTCATTTTATAGATGAGAAAAAGGAGGCTACAAAGATATAATTTGCTTGAAGTTTGTAAGTGAGTTCCAGTGCTCCACAGAGTCATCTCTAAAAGTCAAACCTCCTTATTTAAGAGGCCGTTGGAAGCAAGGAATCCAACAGTAAATGACAGGTTCAGAACAGGTCATCAGAATAGCCAAGCTCAGCTTAATGTTCTTTTAAATATCAGTGATTTGTGTTGCGATAGAAGCATTAAAAAAAAAATCAAATAGTTCAATAGTTGAAATCACATTTTAAGACACTTGGAATTGTGGGAGAAAAACATTCATATGACCAGGTAAATTTTTAGTTTCCTTTCTGTGTAGCCACTGCCACAAGCAATTATTTTTTAATAACTTAACAGATTATAAATATGCACTGGGATTAATACATTTTCTTAACTTGATCAACTTCATTGATGATCGTCATGGATTGAACTGTGTCCCCCCAAAACGTGTGTTAACTTGGCTAGGCCACAATTCCCAGTATTGTGTGACTGTTCACCATTTTGTCATCTGACGTGATTTTCCTATGTGTTGTAAATCTTACCTCTGTGATGTTAATGAGGCAAGATTAGAGGCAGTTATGTTAAGAAGGCAGGATCCAATTTACAAGATTAGGTTGTATCTTGAGTCAATCTCTTCTGAAATACAAAACAGAGAAGCTAGCAGAGAGACAGGGGGACCTCATACCACCAAAAATGCATTGCCAGGAGCAGAACGTGTCCTTTGAATCCATGGTTCCCGCTCTGAGACACTCCTAGACTGGGAAGATTGACGATAAGGATCTTCCCCCAGAATTAACAGAGAGAGAAAGCTTTTCCCTAGAGCTGGCTCCCTGAATGTGGACTTCTAACCTCCTAGACTGTAAGAGAATAAATTTCTCTTTGCTAAATCCATTCACTTGTGGTATTTCCATTATAGCAGCACTAGATAATAAAACCATGATTTTAAAAAACTAAGCCCCAAAGCTAATCATATTTCTTCATATTTCTTTCTCCAGATTCTTATGGTGACTGCTTTCTTGGTTAAAAAAAAAAAAAAAAAAAAAAAAAACAAAACCACCACCAACAAAAAAGACCCTAAAAGTAGCATTTATTTATTTTTCATATTCTCAGAGTTTTTGTGTTTGTTTTTGTTTTTAACTCTCGGGTAGGATACCGCTGTTTCACCTAGTTTCTATACAGCACTCCTTCCCTTAAGTTAAAATTTTACTGTATTTCAATTTGGATATTTTCCAAAGACTGAAAATAAAGTAAGTGCTCAGGACAGGAGAAGAACAGAAATATACTAGAATGGACTTCTGTGTGACTTACTAAAGGCACGTGTAAATCTTCATTATTCTGAAATACCTTTTGCTACCATAAAGACCTTAAAAGCAGGTAGTGTCTTTTCATAAATTGGTAACCCAGCCCTTAGAAACAGGTCAAAAAATGGACATGACATGGCATCTCAGAACATGTCCAGTGGAACCTGGAGAAGCACACTGGCAGGATTCTCTCACTGGAGAACTTCTATTGACAGGCTAATAAGACCTCTGTCCAGTTTTCACCTCCCTTGTTTAACGCCTAGCATTTCAGTAGTATCTGCCATTATAATCTCAGCTTTGGATGCTGAAAAGAGAAAGTTTAATTAAAATCATAACAAATTCATTCTTTCCTTAAATGAACTTTGCCTTCTCTTCTGTTTGATTTATTGTTTTCTCTTTTGAAAAAAAAAAAAAGGCATTTTAATGGCTTCCCATAGACTAAACCAGGTGCTGCTGATTGGACTCTGACTCACAGTGACATCGTGTGTGTCAGAGTAGAACTCCATAAGGTTTTCAATGGCTGATTTTTCAGAAGTAAATCACTAGGCTTTTCTTTTGAGGTACCTCTGGCTGGACTTGAACCTCCAACCTTTCGGTTAGCAACCAAGCACATTATTAACCTTTTGCACCACCCAGGGACTCCTCTGTAGAATAAAAGTTACCAAAACAGAGACAGAAGAGGTATGTAATTTGTTTGTTCTTATCTTTCAACTATAGCTATGCATCTTTATATACAAGGATGTATCCAAGTTGTTGTGGGCAAAAATTCACACAATTTGGCAACCTTCTTCCATAAAAAGAATGCAAAATTAAGAGTATGCTATTATATAGTAAAGTGAACATTTATTCAGAAAAGCAGAGACCTTGGAATAGGACCCATGAGAGGAAGCAGAAATGCAGCTTAATTTTCATGAGCTTCATAGTAAATCCACATCTATTTGGCTTATTATTTTATTCTTTGGCAAAAAAACACAAATAGTGGATATGTGCTATTACATTGTTTCATAGTTATCAACTCATTGTTTAATGGAAGTATTCTAAATCTTGAACTATATTATTATTCTCAAACATAGTCATTTTATAGTGATCTAAACAATACCAGAGCATAAACAGCATTATTAAAATTTGTTTCCTACTGCAGAAAATATTTAAAATAGTAATTAATTTAAATAGAAAATAGTTTTAACTTTTTATGTCAGATTTTGATCAAGAAAGTACACATAATAATCCTAATAACTTTCCAACACTTACGCTTTTTTTACATTTTCAGGATAAGTGCAAATTAAAAAAAATTTTTTTTCAAGTATGTAAACTCATCTCACAGTTTTTAGATGAGTAAAACAAAGGATAACTGTTTATGTTTTAAAAAATCTGATATACTTGACAGTTTCATGTTGCTCATACTTAAATGTAAGATCATAATTTTTCTTCTTTAGTGCTGAAACATATTATTCATTAATGATGGATCAAAATTATTGACGTTTTGAGATTTTGTTGTAGTTAGGTGTCATCAAGTCGCTTCTGACTCATAGTGACCCCGCTATACAAAAGAACGAAACACTGCCTGGTCTTGCGCCATCCTCATAATTGTTGTGATGCTTGAGCCCACTGTTGCAACCATCCATCTCGTTGAGGGTCTTTCTATTTTTCACTGACCCTCTACTTTACCAAGCATGATGTCCTTCTCCAGGGACTAGCCCCTCCTGATAACATGTCCAAAGTATATAAGACGAAGTTATCCTTGCTTCTAAGGAGCATTCTGGGTGTACTTCTTCCAAGACAGATTTGTTTGATCTTTTGGCAGTCCACGGTATATTCAATATTCTTCACCAACACCATAATTCAAAGGGGTCAATTCTTCTTCGGTCTTCCTTATTCTTGTCCAGTGTTTGCATGCATGTTAGGAGATTGAAAACATCACGGTTGGGGCCAGACACTTAGTCCTTAAAGCGACACCTTTGCTTTTAAACACTTTAAAGAGTTCTTTCGCAGCACATTTGCCCAATGGAATACATCATTCTGTTTCTTGACTGCTGCTTCCATCAGCATTGACTGTGAAACCAGTAAAATGAAATCCCTGACAACTTCAATATTTTCCCCATTTATCATGATGTTGCTTATTGGTCCAGTTGTGAGGATTTTTGTTTTCTTTATGTTGAGGTGTAAGCCATACTGAAGGCTTTACTTTGATCTTCATCAGTAAATGCTTCAAGTCTTCTTCACATTCAGCAAGCAAGGTTGTGTCATCTGCATAATGCAGGTTGTTAATGAGTCTTCCTCCAATCCTGATGCCCCGTTCTTCTTCATATAGTCCAGTTTATCAGATTATTCTTTCAGCCTACAGAGAGAATAAGTATGCTGAAGGATATAACCCTCACACACACTTTTCCTGATTTTAAGCCATGCAGTAGACTCTTATTCTGTTCAAACAACTGCCTCTTGGTCTATCTACAGTTTCCTCATGAGCACATTTAAGTATTCATGAGTTTTGGTTATATGGAAATTAATCATGCAGTAATTTTCTATATAAAAAGAGGTATATAGTGGTTATACACCACTACAAATCCAAAATTTCCCTGTAAAAAAGCAAAAGAATTAACCATAATTGGGAAAAGAAATCCTGTCTTTTAAGGAGAGAGAGAATTTTTTTGTAAGCTACAGAATTCTTAGTTGACCATTCTTACCTCCCCAAAACTATATTATAAAACATTTCAAATTGCTTTAAAAGCTATCAAGACATCTAACATATTATTGTAATGCACATCTTTTAGACATGAGTGTTAACTCTAAGATATGTTTTAGAAAATTTTTTATGACAGTTTTGTTTTTTTGTGATGGTTAAGGTTGTGTGACAACTTGGCTTGGTCAAGATTCTCAGTGGTTTGGTAGTTATGATGTAGTCTGGCAGTTATGTAATGTTGTAATCACCTCTGTGATGAGATCTGATGTACTGCAATCACCTCCATGATCAGATCTACTATGAGCAGCCAATCAGTTGAAAGGTTGTTTCCTCGGGTGTGTGGCCTGAATCCAACATATATCTGGACTTTCTGGCAAAGCTTCACTGGCTTTTGCTTGCTCTGAATCCTGCATCTAGTCGTCATCATCTGACATCCGATTCTTAGGACTTTAGTCAGTAGCTTGCTGTTTTACCTGCTGATCTTGGATTCTTGGATTTGTCAGCCTCTGCCGCCTGTAAGCCAGCAGTCTGCTGTCTGACCTACTGATCTTGGGTTTGTCAGCCCCCGCAGCTACATGAGTCAGGAGAAGCCTCCAGCCTGATGCTTGATCCATGGACTTGGGACTTTCTAGCCTCTACAACCACATGAGCTATTTCCTTAATATAAAGCAATTTGTATGTGTGTGTGTGTGTATGCTTCACTGGTTTTGCCTCTTTAGAGAACACAGTCTAAGACATTTTTCTTAGACATGTACTCAAATAATCATGCACATCATAATTACTGGGTATCTTGTTTAAACAATGATGTCACAGCCTATCTCCAAGTCAGTGAACTAGAACCTTTAAGGGTAGATCCTTTTATTCTAGAAGGTCAAAGGACTTTTTATTTCATCAAAGTTATGAACCACCATAAAAACTATATTCTCATTGCATTTTATTATTAAACATTAAAAATGATTATTTAACTCTTTATTTCTAACATTGAATTACAGATACTGAAATGAAAAAGTAAGCTTGGTTAAAAAAAAATAAAATAAATTCTGCCAAAACACTAAAGATATTTGTCAAGTCCCTATATTTTTATATAAATTAGATAATTTTAGGATTCTATCACTTGTGGATCTATATATGAAACCTCACAATCATGTTAAACTTTATTTTTTAAAGAAATGTGACAGATATTTAATATTAATAACTCAAAATTTTTACCATGAAAATTTCAGTAATTTCTATCATAGAAAGTATGATTAAATTAGTTATTAGCTTAGGCAAGTTAGGAAGAAATTATATTTGATAAAATCTGCTAAGATTTCAGAGTATAAATTTAACTACTTAATTTAGGGGAAAAAATAAGTTTTGAATTAGTGTATACAAACCATTAGTCTACACATCCAATGGTAAACCACAAAAATATGTATTAGAATGATGTTTCAAAAGTCTCGAGGCATGTTCAAAGCTACCTGCAAAAAAACAGGTGATTCACAGAATTCAAGCAGAAATATATTTCCTTACCTACCCACATAATATTTATCTAACCAACTTCCCTGTTTTCCATTTCTTCCTTGGCATTATTAGAGTAAATGTAGATCAAAGATAGAAGTTACCTAAAGGTTATTCAATCACAAATATACATGGAGTCAAAACATGGAGAGATCAGTGACCTTCAGGTTGGCTCATGGTTCAAGTCTCAGTAGTGAGAAGCAGCACTGAATGCTTTTTGACAGCTTTAGCTCAGTGTACTCTGTCCTATTCCAGACCCTGGATGCCCTTCCTTGGCCAGAGTGACTGCTTCTAGAAAGTAATTTTGGACTGAATTAGAGCTTTCTGAGACAGACAAAACATACTTTACAGTAGGCAAATTGAATTTCTCTGGTTCAGTGACTTGCTGTGTCACGGCGCCTCTCAAGAAGATTTTCACATTATTGAGAGCTGGTGGATTTCCTTGTAAAATAGCCATAGGCAGCACACACATACTACACAGGCAATTCTTTGTCTGCCATTTCTCTCAGAAATATTTCTATCACCCTTTCACACACATACAAAACTATTTAAATGAAGCAGAGAAAGATATGACATAAATTATTGTCTCTGTCTTTGAAAAGAGTATGTTTCAAGTGGTTACTAATTCATGGAGTGGTCTCAATGGAAAGGCTGAGCTTCAGTACCTGGTATTGTGGAAACTCAAAAAGTGTTTTTTTAATGCAGCGATGCAAAGAATATTTACTTATCTCACATATAATTATGAATGGAGAATCTGGCATATTTGCATTGATTTGATTAGAAAAACTGTGTGGTGCCAGGTACTGGAGATATCTAGTCTCTTGACAGTTTGCAGAGGAACGGGCCTCTTCTTTTTTTTATTGTACTTCAGGTGAAGGCTTACAGAACAAATAGTTTCTCATGAAACAGTAGTACCCATACTGTTTTATGACATTGGTTAACAACCCCACAACATATAAACCCTCTAACTTCTCAACCTTTTTTTTTTTTTTTTGGTGAAAATACACATAGCCAAAGATACACCATTTCAAAAATTTCTACATACACAGTTCAGTGACATGGACTACGCTCTTCCAATTGTGCTGTCATTCTCACTTAAGATGAAGGCTTACAGAACAAAATAGTTTCTCATTTAACAGTTACTACAAATGTTGCCCTATGACAATGGTTAACAATCTCACAACACATCAACAATATCCTTACTCCACCTTGGGTTCCCTATCACCAGCTTCCTTGTCCCCTTCTGCCCTCTGGCCCTTGTCACTGGACTCCTGTACCTCGTTAGTCTCATTTGGTTTTACAGAGCTGTCCACTCCCACGCTGAATGGTGAACCTCAGAGATAACTTCACCACTGAGTTAAAAGGGTGTCTGGGGGCCATACTCTCGGGGTTTCTCCAGTCTCTTTTAGGCCAGTAAATCTGGTCTTTTTTTTTGTGAGTTAGAATTATGTTCTACATACTTCTCCAGCTCTGTCCAGAACCCTCTGTTGTGATCCTGATCAGAGCAGTCCGTGGTGGTAGCGGGCACCATCTAGCTGTACTGGACTCAGTCTGGTGGAGGCCTTGGTAGCTGTGGACGATTAGTCCTTCAGACTAATCTTTTTCTTGTGTCCTGTTCTCTTTATTCTCCCTTGCTCCCGAAGGGATGAGACCAGTGGAGTATCTTAGATGGCCGCTCACAGGCTTTTAAGACCACAGACACTACTCGCCAAGATAGAATGTAGAGCATTGTCTTTATAAGCTGTGTCATGCCAGTTGAGCTAGATGTTCCCTGAGGCCATGGTCCCCACAGGGAATGGGCCTCTTCTTTTAAATTTTACTTTTCGGAACATTCCTAAAAGTTATGGTCTGTTTTATCTTACAATAAAAATGTTACTTTCTAAATGTTTTTCTTCAAACTAGCCAGGAATTTCTATTAAGTATTCAACATATGCAGATATAAATAGAGATCACTTTTGTGGGGTCAGTATTATAGGAACTGGCAGGTCTCATAGATAATAACTGCACACCTCTCAGGTCTCCAAGTTTACTCATAAATATTTTTATTAATAAAATATTTCATAATATAGAACAATTTTTAATTTTTTTCACAATAAGTCAACAATTTTGTCTTCACTCTGTTTTAATCTCATATTGTTCTTTCCTTTCTTAAACACTTTAAGTGATTTTGTAGTTATATTAACCTAGCAAAAGCGTACCAACAAAACTTATCATCACTTCTACAAAACATGAAGTACCAAAGTCTAATTTATGCCACTTTCTTCTACACACAGTCGTTTTATACTTCTCAGGTAAAATTCCATGCTTGAAAAAAAAAATTATCGGGGTCATTAGGCGATGAGGAACATTCATTCTGACAGACGGGAGAATGTGGCATTTAATCAGAAATTGCGGAGTTCTCTGTGGTGATTCCTCATTCAGAGGTGCCTTGAGCTTGGAGCCCTAGGAACAGATGTGATCTCAGGCCTGGTCTGAAGAGAACAGAGCCATGGGCAGAAACACCTTTTTCCATCAGTGAGGAAGCTCCTGCCAGAAACAGCTTTCTCACCAGGAGGACCCTGGAATCACTGCCAAATTAGAATCTGCCTGGTGAGAAGTCACTGGGCATAAAATCTCCAGTGATCTGGTGCTTGTTCACTGAGCAAACCAGCAAGCATATGTGAAGAATTCACACAAGGGCTGTGTGCATGCGCCACAGCCACAGGGGGAGGAATCTTGTTGGCTTCCCTCCTGCAAGCACTTTTTCAAGGTTTCCTACATCTCTGGCAAAACTGGGCTATCTGGAACTTGTGGGTTGAGAACGTTGATATTATGCACTTCTTCTTTAATTCTCTGTCTCAATAGTTTTGTTTAATTTTGTTGTGCAGGGAAAGGATAATAATAAAACCACCTGGTTTTAATTTTTAGTTTTTTATTTCTTTTAAATACAAATAGGACATTAAGAAGAAATCTGAAAACAAACTAAAATAATGCTTGGTATGTCTAACAAAATAAAAAGCGGTCCTATAAACAAAAGTTTTAAAATAAGATTCATTAGAGATAACTTTTGAATCTTGCTTTAAAGAAGTAATTAAACATTCAATGAGTTTAACTTAAATTTTAAAGCACATTGGTGTACCAGAAAGTTAAAAGTGACACAAAGAATTCGAAATTGATAAATGTACTTACAGATTATACCACACAAAGCTATGAATATGCTTTAGCTACCTGACTTGTTAACATTTTAGATACTTCTGCCTAAATGAAAGACTACTTTAAACATTTTATTTCCTTTTGCTTTATTTCAGCAGCCTTGAGGTCCTATGTATTGGCCAATTTAACAACAAAAGTAACATTTTTATTGCTTTGCATATTAATCAGTTATTTAGAACACCCCTGCTGAGAAATATCATCATAGTAAGAACACCATTTTAATGGGGCACTGCAAAGATACCCTGGAGAATCAATTACAGTGAAGGCCTCTGAAAAGCTGTTTTGCTTTTCATTATATTATGGGGTTAGGAGGACAGTTGATGAGGTAATGAGACCTGAAGCATTTCCAATACTTTTAAAGGGAAAAATGAACAAAATTTTGTAGAATTAGAAGAATTACTGAAGAGTTACTAAGCTGGAAATCTTGGTCTCTATGACTCTGAGAGTCTAGAAGTAGTTGGGTATTCTGTCATATTAACAAAATGATGTGAAACACCTCAGGTAATGGTAATTGTGCAGTACTTAAATTAATATTTAGTTTTGCAGGTTTATTTTCAGAAAAGAGATTAATAAATAAAATATTGAGTGACGTCAAGTTCTGAAGTCCACACTAACTTGTTTATCAGAACCAGTCTGGAAAACAAAACAGGCAAGTAGAAAGTAATTTTAAAATCACTACGTCTTACTGATTTAATGAAAAATCTTCTGTCTGTAGTTAAGGATTTTGTTTTTCCTGTGAGGTATATTCCTCAGAAGCCACTTAGACAATGCAATCATAAACATGTCAATGAAATCTAGTCCTGAAAATGTTTCCTCAAAACACAACTCACTTCAAGTAACAAAAGTAAAGAATGAGATAAAAAGTATCTTCTGACACAATTTTGTAAGACTAAATGCAAGACAGCTTCCTTTTCATCATGTCTGAACTTACATCTCTCCCAGAAATTCTTCTTCTACCCCCAAACCTTAAGCATATATAAATAATTTTGGCTCCTGAACTTTGCTTTAAACTTTCTTGACTTGGTGCCTTTCGTCTGCTCAAGAGTAAAGTAACTTTCCCTTATTTTCGCTTGCCCAAAGCATGCTCAGCTTTCATGTTTCCTTTTCCTTTAAAACATTCCCTAATCCTCCAGCTGGAAGTAATTGGCAAAGGGCACAGTCTATGCTGTAATAGCAATTTGTAAAGCTCTCAAAACACTTAGCACATTCTGCTTTGTATTACATATATGTTTGTAGCTCTCCTTTCCTCTACTAGACTCTAAACTCCTTGAAGATTAAAAACTATACTGTATTGATATTGGCATTGCTCTTAATATGAAGTATGGGTATCAAACTTAGTAGATTCTTAATATAATGTCGTATTAACGAGTTTAATAATGCATTGAAGAAAAAAAACCCTCCACTTCAGTTTATATATTGTTTTTCCCTGAAACATAAATTTTCTTTGGAAAACTCACTAAATTTAGAGAAGTTTTAATGAGCGGATAAAACAAATGTAAAAAATCATTAAAATTGTAGGACTTTTTCCACTCAAATCTATCTGGCCAGATGAATGAAAATATGTACATATCAAGTGTAAAACTCCAAATAGAGTAATTTCCTTTTGGCAAAGTACACAGCCTTAATTGATATAAGAAAATTATTGTTATGTTAAATGAATCACAAAGATTAATACTTGATCATTATCATGCTTACTGGAAATAGTGAAACTTAAAATGATATTGATAGAAACATGGAACTCATAAAACATTTTTAGCATATTTGAGAACCTGTCTTTGGAAGGTGTCTGGACATGGAATTGATTCGTGCAAATTACATAATGATGTGATGCTGCTATTGCTTTAGGGTTCCAGACATGGCAAAATGAATCTTACATGTTATGTATAAGAAGAATACTTCTTCAGACATAGAGGACAGGATATGATACCATTTAATTTTCATAAATATGCTGTACCTGAAATAGCATTTTTTAAATAATTTGTGTGATAATTCAGAATGCTGGACAAAATAACATTTACGCCTGCATAGGAAAGGTGTGCCTCAGGGTTGTATCCTGTCAACATATTTATTCAATGTGTAGGCTGAGGAAATAATCTGAGAAGCTGAACTATATGAAGAAGAACAGGGCATCAGGGTTGGAGGAAGGCTCATTAAGAACTGCGTTATGCGGCTGACGCAACCTTGCTCGCTGAAAGTGAAGAGGACTTGAAGCACTTACTGACGAAGGTCAAGGCTTACGGGCTTCAGTATGGATTACATCTCAACATAAAGAAAACAAATATCCTCACAACTGGACTAATAAGCAACATCATGATAAATGGAGAAAAGATTGAAGTTGTCAAGGATTTCATTTTACTTGGATCCACAATCAACACCCATGGAAGTAGCAGTCAAGAAACCAAACGATGTATTTAGTGCACTGGGCAAATCTGCTGCAAAATACCTCTTTAAAGTGTTAAAAAGCAAAGATGTTACCTTGAAGAGTAAGGTGTGCCTGACCCAAGCCATGGTGTTTTCAATCACCCGATATGCATGCAAAAACTGAACAATGCATAAGGAAGACTGAAGAAGAATTAACGCCTTTGAATTATGGTGTTGGCGAAGAATATTGAATATATCATGGACTGCCCAAATAATGAACAAATCTGTCTTGGAAGAACAGCCAGAATGCTCCTTAGAGGCAAGGATGGTGAGACTTCATTTCACATACTTTGGACATGTTATCAGGTGGGACCAGTCCTTGGAGAAGGACATCATGCTTGGTAGACTAGAGGGTCAGTGAAAGAAAGGAAGACCCTCAATGAGATGGACTGACACAGTGGCTACAACAGTGGGCTCAAGCATGGCAATGATTGTGAGGATGGCACAGGACTGGGCAGTGTTTCATTCTGTTGTAATAGGGTCACTATGAGTCGGAACCGATTCAATGGCACCTAAAAACAATAACAGGATTTTATTATATACATTCTTCCTCATTTATTTTACAAATCTAGAAAATGGACATTTTTTATGTGTAGGAATATGTGTCAGGTAGACCTGAATTTCAGGGCTCTTAGGGACTGGAGTGCTTGGAAGAATTACCCTGAGAGACTGACTTTCAATTTATCCTCATATAAGGGACGTGTTGGGTTCATTACTATTTACTAAGGCAATGGGAAGACAGAAACATAATCACAGACCCCGTAATGCTCAATGAATATGAGCCACTTCTTAGTACTTCTATGACCCCCACACACCATACATGATTTTGAAGGCTCTGAAAGAAAGTGTCAGATGCAGCAATACATCTTTTGGCAACTTGAAGGACAAAAAAGCCTTCTAGCCTCTATAGAGGACAATGCTGTTGAGTCTCCTGCTTTGTACAGTTGTCATGGATATATCATATATATATATGTGTGTGATATATTTTTTAACTTATTAAAAAAAACTTACCTTTGGATTGTGTCCTTTAATATTTTCTATCAATTAAGTGACAAACTACTAGTGTGCTTCTATGGTCTTTCTATTATATATGGCTCAGTGGTTCCTTTCATTTATTTTTATATACTCTTGTGATTATTTTATTAGAATAAATTTCTAGATTTAGAGTAGGTATCTGGGTGAGGGTGAAGAGGCACGTATACATTGTTTTTTCTTAATATGTCTCCTTATTGCTTGAATTTATGACTTCATTACATTTATTACAGAATTCATGACTTCATTACAGTAAATTTTTAAACATAATATTAACATAAATTTCTATGATTTTGGATTCATGTTTTCCTGTTTCTTACACTTGTGGGTTTGGATTTTCTCTCCCTCTTTATTTGAATATGTCAAAAGACATTTAAAAAAAAACCTTTTTAATACACATACTATATATTTTGTGGGATAAACTCTATAGCTCACAGATGGGCTTGTTGGCATTCTCCTGGAGATATGTCAGAAGTTAATTGCTGTTCTGGTTTCACAGAGGTGACCTCAGGAGTGTTGTTGGACCAGGCAATACTTACCAGAAGAATCTGAAGTTCACAGATCAGACATCATTCATTCCCGGACAGACCCCTTCTTGAAATCTTATTTTGTATGATCTACTCTGAGTTTAATGAAGTGCACTGGACCCAAATGAGGTGTCCTTTCCCACATATGCAGACTATGCTATGTGCAGGATTTCTCAGGACTTATGTGTAAGGTTGAGTCTTGAGAGAGGACACTGTAGCTCCAGAAACTAGTTTTAAAAGTCTGCACATTTTGGTGAGTTTTTTAGAAACATTCCACAGATCTATGAATCCATCTATCCACTGCCCATTTATGAATACACTCTTTCATTGTTTTATGATGCAGCAATTCCTAAGTTCATTCTATTTCCTTCATTTTACTTATTTTAAATTATTGTGGTTTTTTTTAGCTTTTTGTTCAATAGATTACCTTTTTAATTTGGTTTATTCATGGAAGTATCTTAGCTACAAATTTCCCTTAGCAAATTATAAAGTCTCTATTTTATTATTTGTTTATATTTAATATTTTTATTTTCATAATTTTCTAAATAGTTTTTAACTACCATTTAATTTCTTCTTTGATCAAGCTAGAAACCCTGGTGGCGTAGTGGTTAAGAGCTACGGCTGCTAACCAAAAGGTCAACAGGTAGAACCCACCAGGTGCTCCTTGGAAACTATGGGGCAGTTCTACTCTGTCCTATAGGGTCGCTATGAGTCGGAATTGACTCGATGGCAACGGGTTTGGGTTTTTTGGTTTTGATCAAACTCTTAAATGAGTTTTAAAAAATCCTTTTGTTTCTTTATCCTTTCATAGTATTATCTAACATAATGTGTTGTGGTCAGATAATGTCTTGGTACAATGTTATTTTAGGATATACTGAGGCATTATTAACCTTAATACACTATCAGGATTTTTTGTAACATTCCACAGACATCTGAAAACAATATTTCTGTTTTCTGTATGAAATAAATTGCCTCTAAGTCTCACAAATTGGTATGATTTATTCAAACCTCACATAGAAACTTTCTGAAGTAAACACTGCTTATCTTTGACAGAGTTGGGACTAATGCCCTGCTTGATTCCAAGGTTTTGTTATTATTACTGCTTCATACAGTCTTCCTCTGGGCTCAGGCCTTGGCAATACACAAAGCAGGTAAAGTGAATGGAAGATGAAGGAAGAGGTCATTGCAGTAAATTATATATTAAAAAAAATAAAGGAGAAGTAAGCAAAAACACTGTCACCATATTTACATGAGCATCAAGAGTGAAATAACTGAGCTCTTCTACAGAAATGAAAATATACTAGAAATAAAACAGGATGTATCCCTGACTTTTCATATATATGAGATCTCTTTCTCTCTCTCCCTATCTCTCTATATGTTACATTCTCTGTGTTTGGGAAATAGTGATATTTGGAAAGGGTTAATGACAATCCAGGAAACCAAAAAGGCATTGAGAACACACACACGAACAAAATTAACGGCTTCCATGTTATCTTCTACAAATACCTAAATATGTACATTTTAGAGCTTGAGATGGAGAGTCAGAGTTAAGTAACAAGCAAGGAATTAAAAATGATCCAATTAGACAGAACCACTTTATTAAAAATATATTTATTTTTGTTTTAATAAAAATATTTTGATAAGCAGTTTCACTGTGTACTTTTTTTTTTATCCTTATCAAATGTTTTTTGTCAAAAAAATTTCTTTTTAACTTCTTTAATTGAGTTTTGTCTACCACAGGGATTTTTAGATCAAATGAAATCAGAACACTGGGTAGAAATTTTGAATGCTTAAATGTGGCTCTAAAATAATTTATTTGAACTATAAAGTCACGAGCACAGTAAAAAATTCCAGTGGTACAAAATGATATATAATGAGTAATGACAATATCATGTTTTTGCCTTCTAAAAATAACCAATTGCCTGCAGCTAGGCCTTTATTAAGAATTTTGTAACTTTAAATATTTACAAGCTATTCTTGCTTCTTCTTTGTAGTGGACTGCTTCCTTACTATGTGGAACGTGGACAAAACACCAAGAATAAATAAAGAAATAAAATAAAAACCAAGCACTACATGTAAGAGAGCAACTTGGGTGAATGGCATCGTAAGTAACAGAATAAAGAGAAGAGTGCAGAGAGGACCACTTAAGTCACAGAGGCCTCTCACTTCAGAGCTGGCAGGATCCCAAACAGTCTGGTCATTGATTTCTTGGCTACTGCCCAATCTGTTGGGTTTGGCGTTAGGAGAATTCTGAATCCCAGGAACTCCTACACCAGCTAGGACTGTCTCAACTGATACCTAAAAGCCCATTGCCATCAAGTTGATTCCGACTCATAGCAACCCTACAGGACAAAGTAGAACTGTCCAAAAAGGTTTCCAAGGCTGTAAATCTTTACAGAAGCTGACTGCCACATCTTTCTCCCACGGAGCAGCTGGTAGGTTTGAATGCCTTTCAGTTAGCAGCCGAGCACTTTAACCACTGTGCCACCGGGGCTTCTTTCAAATGATACAGGTGAGTATTATTAACTGTATCTATTATCGGTAATTTTGGAAGTGTTTTTATACCCATTGCTAATAAACTGTGCCATGGTTACCACCTAAAGTGTATCATTTTCTTGTCCAAGAGAATCTAAGCAGTTTTTAGGATACAAGAGTCTTCATACTCACATGCATTCACTTATTTAACAATCACTTACATACTACTTGCTTTTTCTTTTTTTTTTTTTTTTTTTGCAGCATTTAACAACTGTGCAGGGATAACCATTGCAAACGAGATCTACAATCTTCCAGATTCCTTTAATTCTCTGACTTAAGAACAAAACTTCATTAATAATAATCAGCTGCAATGATGAAGTTTCAAGTTGACATCAATACGTACAGTGTTGCAATCCTGAATATGTTGGCTGAAGTATATTTCCACCTGTCTGTATTTTGGTATGCTGAATCAAGGAAGAGATTCTTCTTGGCTTGTAAATGAATTTATGGCATAGCTTTCTTCAAACTCTACTGTAATGGGGTATTAGCTCCTAGATTGCTGCTTTTCTGATGTTATATGAACTGAGACTATGGATGTATATACTGAAGAAATCCCTAGAGCCATATGTATTCTTCTGTATTGATAATGTTACTATCAGTCTTGATTGCTTTTGACGATAGTTTCTGGTTACGGAATTGCCCAAAGCACAAGTTTAGTTTTGTTCACATTTTTCCCCTTAATTTGGGAGAGTGTTTTTATTTTACTTTTATTTGAAATGAGTTCCTGTGCTGTTATTACAGCATTTTATGTGGCTTGTCATTGTAGTAATCAATTTTATATTTTCTTCACGCCAGTTCAACATTCTGCTCTTGACGAGCACTTAGTCATATTTACTAGAGTTCTTGTCATACATAGGAAAACACTTCCTCTATTTGTCTCCTAAATTTTCTTTTTCCCTTGTTGGCAATTTTGCTATCTCTATATCAATGTTCTGGCTGGTTGCAATTACAAGTTTTCCCAGCTGGGAGCTTGTAGCATTTTCTCAGTCTCTGCAACATGCTGATCTATTCTGATATGAGTTCCAATTGTTTCACCTCCGTGTTCTGCATTTTTATCATGTTTTGTTAAAAAGAATCTGTTGAAATTTGAGGGGGTAGAATTTTCTTTTTGTGTATTTCATCTGATACAAACTTCTTATTCCTCAGTTATCATCCCAGTAGATAGATTCTACTTTCAGGCTGAGCTCTTGGAATTACTGCAGAGGGATTCTGATTCAAGTTTAATCTATAACTATGTTAAAGGTAAAAATTCATTAAGTGTAAATCCTGTATGAGAAACTAATTGGTGCTGGCACAGGGGTTAAGAGCTATGGCTGCAGCTACTAACCAAAAGGTCGGCAGTTCGAATCCACCAGGCGCTCCGTGGAAACCCTATGGGGCAGTTCTACTCTGTCCTATAGGGTCGCTATGAGTCGGAATTGACTCAACTGCAATGCGTTTGGTTTTTTTGGTTTTATGGCAGCTAACATTAAAAAGATTCTTACCTTCTACTTAGTAATTTTGAAGATCTGTGTGTGTTGTGCATACACATGTGAGTGCATACATATATGTATATGTGTTCTCCATTGGAAACAGAATCCTTAATTATTGTCACAAATTAATGCTATTTTCTAATATCCCTTCTCTAAAATATTCTGTTCATAGGGAAGCTGTTCCTCGAAGGCAATGATTCTCAAAACCTGCATATCAGAAACAGCTGGACAGATGGTTAAAGCCCAAAGATTCTGATCAAGTAGGTCTGAGTAAGAATTTGCATTTGTAACAATTTTCCAGGTAATACTGTTGCTGCTGGTCTAGGGACACACTGCAGTAAGCCATAATGTATTTGAAATTAATGGGTCTTAAGTTTCCAAGTCAACACTTCTCTAGTTTTTAGAATATTATCTAAATGCTTCTTCGGGCATGATGACAACCATGTGTAGGACAACACCAAAGATCATTACTAGGAAATTCCAAATATGTATATGTATATATATACACACACACACGTATATATACATTCATAACGTAAGTCGGAATTGACTCGACAGCAATGGGTTTATATATTTATGTGTGTGAATAATTTATTTATTTGGGTGAGGTGTTGATTTGGCTTAAAATTTATCTCTGATTTAACACAGATTGGGTTGAAGGAAGGTGATTTACTTAAAATGTTCCAAAAGCATTACTTCAAATACTGACTTAGGCTCGTTTCTCTAGAGAAACAAAATCAGTAAAGTGTATAAATATATAATTAGAGATTTATATCAAGGAAATGGCTCATGTGATTGTACAGACTGGAATGTTCCAAGTCCATGAGTCAGGCCGGAGGCTTGACCCAATTCACGTAGCTGCAGGGGCTGGTGAACCCAAGATTGACAGGTCAGACGGCAAGGCTCTGGCTCACAGGCTACAAAAACCTACGAATCTCAAGATCAGCAGGCAAGACGGTAGGTAAGCTGCTAGCTCAAGTCCCAAGAACCGGAGATTAGACAAATAGGAGCCAGCTGCAGGATCCAAAGCAAACAAAAGCCCACAAGCCTTGCTAGAAAGTCCACTTATATGGGACACAGGCTACACTCCCAAGGAAATTCCCCTTCAACTGATTGGCTACTCACAGCAGATCCCATCATGGAAGTGATCACATTATATCAAATCTTATCACAGAGATGATCACACCATTACACGACTGCCAAACCACTGAGAATCATGGCCCAGCCAAGTTGACACACAACCTTAATGATTACAAATACCATACAAAAAAGCAAACACAGAAAAATAGAAAGAAACTTAATTTAACAGCCTTTGAAGTAGCAACGAGCCAAGTCTGATATTCTGCTAAAGTCTCATTTTTTTTAAGTTATCAAAAATTGGCTGATAATCCATTTATAAATATTTTCAGACATATTTTGGGAAAGTCAGATGGAACAAATTCTCAGCTAAAAGGATAAGAAAATAGACTTATTCTATATGATTATATTTTTGGAAGCTAAATAATTAGAGGAAAAAAGGCAAATTCCTAGAATAATAAGAAATTCACGATTATACATTATATCTAAGAAATCAAAACTGTTGAAATCCAGTGGTTGAAATGTTAAGAAGAAATATAGAAATTTTGGAATTTTGAAAAGGGAGAAGACAGTGAAAGGACTTCCCAAAATACTTTTCCTGAATACAGCCCTGCCTGGAAAGAAAATATTGTGAGAAATATGTAAAAAACAAGATAAACTGCAGCCACAACACATATATATAATAGGAAAACTATACAAGCCACCAACAAATTCCTCATCCATGCCAGCCTTCCCTGACTCTTTCCCTTCCCAAAACATCTATTCCCTAGTGCCCTGCATAGGTATGGACACCTGGGTCTTCGCTAAGGGAGAGCTATGATGCTGTTGTTAGTTGCCAGTGGGCCAGTTCCAACTTATGGCAACCCCATGTGTGCAGAGAAGAACTGCTTCATAGGGTTTTCAATGCTGTGTCCTTTTGGAAGCAGATCACCAAGCAGGCCTTTTTTCTGAGGCAACTGTGGTTGGGTTCAAAACACCAACCACTCAGCTAGTAGTTGTGAATTTAACCATTTGTACCACCCAGGGAGAAGAACATTAAAACTGTCGAAGAGTTAAATGGAAATAACCAGAAAATTTCTGGATAAATTTCAGATATAAAGCACAGGCACCTGATATGGCTATATACACAATCTTAAATCTAGTTTGTGTTTAGTGGCCCAAATTGTTTTAAATAGATTACAATAAGTTACCCAAAAGTCTAGATCAATGTGTAGCTGAAGAGTTCTGTGTGCTGCAAATTGAAACCCGATATCCTATTTAAAAAATAAAGAAAGTTTTATTATTCACCGAAGTTGAATATTTACATGGAACCTTGTCCTGTATAAAAGCAAAGTGCAAAAGTGCACAATTAGTATACATGTTCAAAGTATTTTATGCAGACAACATGAGTTTTAGAAAATTAAATGTGTATCACTGGTTAGTTACAGTGAGAAAATTATCAAATTTACATGTTAATCACTTGTGGGCAATTATATAACAAGTCAAGGAAGGAAATAGTTATGACTCTGATGTTGTATGTAGCTCACTGAGCTGTGCATTTTCAAGCCTACTAAAAGTCTATTGAACATTGGTTCAGGATGAGACTCATTATCCTTTATTCTGGTACTGTCTGTCTATGTGTCTATATCTATCTATCATCCATCTATCCCATCTATCATTTTTTAAACCATAGATAATCTATTTATTCCATTAGAAAAGCTTCAGAGCTTTTGAAGTTTTGTAATTAATCTCCTCTTTTATCCCCAGGTATAAGACTTTATTCCTGAAGGGCTTGAGAGAAAACAAATCACGTAAGTATAAAATGATACTGGGAATTTTTGTTTGATTGTGTATGTGTGTTTGTTTTTCTGGTTTCCCATTAAAATGTTTTATTAAACCCTGTTTATAGCATGACTAATTCCCACAATTTCAGGGGGGTACCTTCACATTACAATTTATGTGAAGATGTCCCCAGGAGTTAGGCAGTGGATTACCTATGTGGGTCTATGTAACAGCACTGTCTGGAATTCTCTGTGACTCCATTCATAGCCACAATTTCTATTTGGCTTCTTGTACTATTTCAGCAGCCATTACATAGTCTGACATGTTTAATCACAATGAGTCACTACTTCTCACAATGGAAGAATAACAGTACAATATGACACATCATAAAACATAACGTCATCTCTTCCTATTTCATTACATATTCTCCTTGTAACAGGTTGGCCAAAACATCCCTTCAATATGATTAGATAAGTGAAGAAATTATATTAGACTCAGTTCCCTGAAAGATCATCTACAGTAAATACAGCAGTGGGTTTCAATTTAAATTGAAATTGATTGCATGCTTATTGGTTCTTCTAAGCATGGAAACTGGAAAATTAAAAATTTAGACATAACAATCTTGATTTGCTTCTGAGAGAATGTTCTTGGTTTAGACACTCAGCTGGCTGCCAATAGGTAAATATAACAGTGGGAAAACATATAAAAGAATTCTATTTGAGAGATTATCATAATTCATAATTGTAGGGATAAAACTGAAACCAGAAGCTACCACTGGGCTTCTTAAACAATTATTTCAGAAATTACTAGATGTTGTTGTTTTTGTTATTGCTTAATACACAACAGTAAGATTAACATTCATCCTAATTTTCCTGAGACAGCCCCAGTTTACAGCCCCACTGTAATGTTCCTAGTCTCAAAATTATCCAGTTGTATAATAATTGTTATCATCATCCTACATATTAGAAACTGTTCTTAGCAACAGCGCAGTAACAACAGAGTGAAGCAGGGCTACAGTCCCTTTACTCAAAGACAAGTTTTTCCAGCAGAGTAATGGGATAACCACCATGACATTTAAATTATATAGAACCATTATATTTAGATTTTATAAAGACAGGTCTCTGAATGATACTTAGGACCCTAAAATTCAGTGAGTCTAGTAGAATAATTAAATTTTAATCAATTCTTTAGGTCCAAATTTTTGAAATTTAAGGGAAATATTTTTAAAAAATGAAATTTGTCTTCAACATCACATCAGTCCAGACACTCCTCTTCCCTACCCATGTTTAAAACTAGGATTTAGAAGATGTATCCATACATTGATATTTAAAAAAATAAAAGACTAGAAATGGACAGAAGGAAGATGAGAAAAAAAACAAAAACAAACAAACAAAACCCATAGATGTACAATTAATTAGAAGCAAAAGACTAGGATTAAAAATACTAAAATAAAAAAGTGAGAAAAACACCCAATCCATCCACAGAAATCTAGAAGACCTTTATCAAAATACTTTACAATAATTCTGAAAAATATTATTAAAATATGATACATCCCGTTTACTTATTATACGCCCAGAACTGTTCTAAATCTCACAAGAAATGAATAAATATAGTAGGTACTTACAGTATTTTCATATTATTGATGATCCTTACCCAAGGCCATGCTGTTAGAAAGTAGGAGAACAAGAACTGGAATTTACACAGATTCAAGTCTCTGACTCTAGAGACTATACCTTAACCACAATTCTGTACTGAAAAGAACAACCATGTTATTCCTTTTACAGGCTAATGAAAATCTAGATATATGAAAATTGATAATGATGTAACTTTTATGATATCAATTACATAAAGAGTCCATAAACCATTATTTATATAAACATTTCCATTATTGGGTCTGGATATCAACTTCAGATATTTTGGGTTATATTTAATAAATTTATCTTTTTCCATTAAAAAAAACCACAATGTTGACCTACATTCTGATATAAAACTTCTCACCTATTTTTGCTATTCAACAGGTATTATAGATAATTATTAGTAAATCATATGCAAAAGTATCAATAAATAACACATAATGAATTCTTACTATCAGCGCTATTCCAAACACTTTATATATGTTGTATCATTCATTATTATTACAATCCATTGTAAAATGGGTACTCTTCGTATCCTCATTTTTAAAGATAAATCACTTATGATTTCTCACAGAACTTCATGTAAGAAACTGGGACTTATGAAGGATTTCTAGATTTTCTCTTATTACAATGAGCACGAATGTCAACACTCTTCCAAAAGCTTTACATATATTATCTCTACATTAAATTTCTAAAGGGATACATAATTTGAGTGATATTAGTGTCTGTCATGGATTGAATTATGTCCCCCCAAAAATGTGTGTATCAATTTGGCTGGGCCATGCTTCCTGGTACTGTGTGGTTTTCCTGTATGTTGTAAATCCTGCCTCTACGATGTTAATGAGAGAGGATGGGTGGCAGTTGTGTTCATAAGGCAGGACTCAGTCTACAAGATTAGATTGTGTCCTGAGGCAATCTCTTGAGATATAAAAGAGAGAGGTGAGCAGAGAGACATGGGGACCTCATACCACCAAGAGAGCAGTACCAGGAGCAGAGCCTGTCCTTTGGAACCTGGGGTCACTGCGCGGAGAAGCTCCTAGTCTGGGGGAACACTGATGAGAAGGCCGATGGAGAGAAAAAGGTGTCCCCTGGAGCTGATGCCCTGAATTTGGACTTTTAGCCTATTTTACTGTGAAGAAATAAATTTATGTTTGTTAAAGCCATTCACTTGTGGTATTTCTGTTGTAGCAGCACTAGATGACTAAGTATCCTATTTTACATCTTAGTTATTTTTAATTTTTTCTTCAAACCCAAAATATATAACATATGTACATATAGAGAAGTATAATACCCTCTTTTAAAATCTCGACTGTCTTGAATGTCAATCCCTTTTTGCCAATATCCGTTCTACAATTTACAGGATAACAATTATTTTCATCCCTAAAAATAACAAACATACAATGTGAGCTAAATCACGTCAGTCTAATTTATATTATTTGATATTATAACATTTGTCTTCAGCATCAGGCCAAACCAACCCCAACGCCCCTTTTTGTTGTCTTCTTGCTCTCAATATAAATTTAAAATCCTAATTCAATTTTATTGTATTTTGCCCCCCGAAACTCACTATAGTCTAGGCTTTGTACGTCGATCTTGTTAATTGGCATCACTCTTATATTTCTCTGTTAATGATCACAGTGGTATTAATAAGAGTATAACTTATTTAATATCTACTCTATGTCTGATACTGATAAAAATGAGGTGAAATAATCAAATTGCTGATGCTGATAGTACAAAAGAGGTCAAAACTCATCATTTTAGGGTTCCCAATATATATTACCTCTTGTTGTTGTTAGCTGCCCGCGAGTCAGCCCCTGACTCATGGTGATCGCATCTATAGATCCCATGAGTAGAAGTGCTCCACAGGGTTCTCTTGGCTATGATCTTTATGGAACCAGTTTGCCAGGCCTTTTCTTCTGTGGAGCCGCTGGGTGCATTTGAACTGCCAAGGGTCCAAATGTGCCTTCTGCAATTTAGTTTACTTTATGATAATCTAATCTTCACAGCAATCTTTCATACTGGGTGCTAACATCTCCACTGATTAACTGAGAAACGGATGTTTTGAGGATTAAGTATCTTGCATAAGGCCGCACAATTGGGAGTACAGATAGCCAGGAATCAAATAAGGCTTTGCAGATTCTAGAGCTATCACTCCACTCCACAGACACCGCCATACTGCCCAACCCTGCCCTTCTGGGCTTTCCTTTCCTGCTCTTCTCTGCCTTTTGTATTTAAGGCTTCACTTTGTTTCTCTTCCCTTTATCTCATATTCTGGACAAATGAAACAGAGAGGCCTGACCAGAGAGAATAAAGTTAAGATCCCAAGTCCCATGACCATAGCTCCCTCTTCCAAATATCTTTACATTTCTTCCCATTAAAAAGAACCTTATTTGTCACTGTGTCCAAGTTGACTTACCGCAAAAACAGCAAAATCAGGCCTGAGAGTCACCAGGCTACCACGGAATAGTTACTTATTCAGTCTTGACAAGAGCCCAATAGCAAACTAAAAATTGTGTTTTTGAAATGGATATATCTTTGTGCCTGGGACACGATAAATTCCAAACTCAAAGGGTGCCTCCCTTTGCCGGAGGCTCTGAAAAGCAAAATCATCAGTTACAGAGACTTGCAGCTCAAAGGGTCATTAGGATATTTGCCTCAAAAATAAACAGCATGCTACAACTTGCTGGGCAAGTTCCAACACAGCCTGTTAGTTTGGGCCTTATTTAAAGGATGCTGATTTGTGGATTAGCTAATATAAAGGATCAGTTACAATGACCAAGTAAAGCACATTCTGTCTCAAATACCTAAATATCAAAATAAGGTCCTAGACCTCTTTTTGGTAATAGAGAGCCGGAGAGACAAAATTTAAGATATTTACTGACTGTTGGAACACTGTGTATCTTCCCAAATAGCCCAAGAAACTCTTCTTGGCAAGCAGGCCCCTGATTCAATTTTTAACTGTTGGAAAGATATAAAATTGCACCCAGGCCCATTGAACCTGAGACTACTGACCTGACAGCCAACGGGACATCATCTGTACAATGAAAGTTTTGGACCTCAGAAGGTAGAGGCACTCACATTAAATCCTGACCTGCCCGCTAATAGCAAAAAAAAGGGGGAGGGGTAGTTTATGTATCCCTTAAAAACTACAGCAAGCATCTATTGGAGGACTAGCCAAATGAATGAGAATGAGTCTTTTTTCTCAGGTGCCAGAAGGGTATAAAAGAAATGGTTAACAATGTCTAAAACAGCCAATCTGGGCGATGGATTCAGTTACAGTCACAATGTCTGGAACATTCAAGGATGTGAGAATAACAACTAAATTCAGTTGGCCACAATCCACTGTAAGCTGCCAACTCCCGTGAGCCTTTTTAATGACATACAAGGCTGTTATATTTCATCATTGAAATATTTCATTTCAAATTACTACTGCCGCCTTCAACTCCTTAATCAAGGCTGCGTTTTTCACTTCTTCCCCTGAGATTCTGCATTACTTTTGTTGGACCATCAGAGACAGAACCAGAAAGTGGTTTGGAAGTAATGTGCTTATCCCACTACCATTTCTCTACTTGCAGATCTATCAGGAGAATAAATAGAGAACTTAATGAGCATTTGTATTACAAGCATATAAACCATTAATAACAATTAAACATTCAGCAGTAAAAGTCACAACAACAATACATTAAATCACCCACAGGGCTTCATCCACAAGGTGACTTTTGTTTCCCTTCTTGTCAGTTTTGCCCCAATTTCGTCAGTTGAATTTGAGTTCCCCACATCCAACAGGAGCAGGTAGTGTGGTGAATTGGATGCTTGTATCCAACAAAGCCATATACTTTTGAGTTCCTCTCCTTCTCAGAGTTCTTCAGCATACTCAAATGGGTGGGTATGGCTTTTGGGTTTCCCTCAGAGATAGGGAGATCTTGGTTGCACCTCTATTCATTATTTTCCTTAAAGCAGCTGAGGTGAGGATTTCCCGGAAGGAGAGATCAAGAGACATGAAAAGAGCAAGTGGCTCAGCACTAGTTAAGCATAGCTTTATTTTTACTTTTAAGACTGTGTGGTGGTGAATGTGGCTCCATCAGGCTTCTGACGTTTCAGTTCACCCAGTTCTCTGTATCAGACAGTGAGATCCACGTGACTGACACCATCTATTTCAGTCATGTGGACATCTTGAGAAAACCTTATTTCTTTCTGGCTGAGGACACAGGGTTTGCTTTCTTCAGCTGACTTGGAATTGACTGGCACATTGCAGACTTTTTTTTAAATGTCCACATTAATCTGGATTATTTTCTGTTCCATTCAGTGGCAGATTAACCAGTAAGCAAGGTACGCACAGGCTTATAGTAAGCAAGGTACAAATAAGCGTAATTGTCTTTACTTTTCGAATCTGAAGTGTACAATTTCATACGGGTTTCACCACTTCTTTGATGTGGTAAAAAGCAGGTGAAATTATGCACTAGAGATTAGTAAGGAAGCACAAGTAAACCCATGCCTACCTTGCTTATTGGGTAATCTGTCCTGGTTCCATTGCCATACTAACAGCTCTTAAATTTTCACCTGGTTTTAACATAAGGGCTAGGGTAGTTTTCTAGGGTGAGAGAATAACTGGGAGAATTTTCCGATATTTTTTAGGGACAGTTTCTCATGCTCCAGTGAGTTACCTTCACCAGTATTATAAACTCAGTCTGAGTCATTAAAATACATTTTCTTCCAGCTTTTAAGAAATTCATTTTGAGTTAATGCATAGTAACTCTGAAATAGCTGACATCTGCTAATTGTGTTTTAAGCAGCCTTGGTGGTGCAGTGGATAAGTGCTTGGCTGCTAACCAAAATATCTGTGGTTCAAATGCACCTAGAAACTCCATGGGAGAAAGAACTGGTGATCTGATCCCATAAAGATTATAGCCTAGACAATCCTACCGGGCAGGTCTGCTCTGTCACTGGGGTTTCTATGAGTCAGAATTGGACTAGGGGGCAACCAAAAGCGCCTGTTTTCTTACATTTCATTTTTAACATGTATGCCCTATTTTTGCATCATCCCTGGTTCAGATTTATTTCCCTAATGGACGTCATTTTATCTCCAATTACTGAATGCACTTGTGTTCATTGTAAACAGCATCAAAATTCTCTTTGCTGGAACACCAGCAGGACCCAAATCTTCCCTAAATGTCTTTTGATTGGTTTAGTTTACTTAGAGTGATATTTCTTTCCAATTGTTTGTTCCAGATTTACCTCAGGTCTTGATTATCATCCCTGTGGATTTTCAAACAGATCTTCAATGTTTTTCTGACTTTCAAGCAGAAATCTTGAAGTTCTGAATACAGATATTACATTTTAAATTGACATTCTTCAAAAGCAGTATCTGGTAAAGAGTTTAATTGGCAAGAGACAGAAGCAATGCATACAAGACCTGGTTCAATATCATATTACAAATTGGTGGGGAGCTAAGAGTGGAATTTAAGATTACTTTGTTTTTTTCCATCTTTACTTAATCTGCCAAAAGAAAATAATGGTTTGGATTAAAATGGAAGGAGAAAAAAATACGATATGACCTCCAAAGTCCTGTCCTTTTCTGAAACTTCTAGACCTCACACAGTTTATTAAAAAAAAAAAAAAACTCTTCCTCTTTGTGTATTTGTGTGCTCAACAACTTTATCTCATACTCACTATCAAAGCAAAAAGGAAATGAATAAAATAAACTTCAATATTTGTTTAATTTAACTACAACTTTAAAAAGTTGGCTTCAATAGAAGCCTGATGGAGAGATAATGAATAAGAAAATGAAATGGTGAATTCAACAGCCACAAACTAGAAAGCACTTTTAAAATAAATTGAATACAGGACGCAAAGATCCAGGAAATGTTTGTTAACTAGTAAATGGAATATTCATATGTCTAATCAACGATTGTGAGGATGACGCAGGACCGGGCAGTGTTTCTTTCTGATGTACGTGGGGTCCCTATGAGTCAGAACCCACTCGACGGCACTGAACAACCACCACCACCACAGGATGAATGATTATAGAACAAATAAAGAAGTGAGGTAGAATTAGCTCAATGCTGCTGTGTTTGGAAAGTCATTCGTTCCTTCATTTCTTTCTTCAAAGGTTTGGTTTAAATAAACATAGGAAAGGATAAAGAACATATGTGTGTTTATAACATATTAAAGTATATGAATGCATTGAAGTGTCTCACCCGTGGTCTTTGTTCTACTATATATATTTAGTTGTCGCCGCACAGACTAGAGGATATGATCTTGTGAGGTGTGGTTTACTTCCTTGAGTAAAACAAAAATCCACTCTCAGTTACTAAATTAATATTGTTCTATATGTTCATTCACTTAATTTTCTTTTCGTTTTTACATCGCATCTAAGCATTAAGAAAAATTTCATTTTTAGTGAGAGTGATGAGTTTGAGCATATTTAAAAATGGTGATATGCGATTGACTAGTGGCTTAAAATCTGAAATAATTTATTTAATATTTGTGCTAAACAAACTAGAAAAAGCCTGTATTTCGGGGCCAGTCTGGGTTTGTCTTTGACCGAATCTTGACTTCTGAATATTTGGAGCGTCTGGTAATATTTCTGCTGTTGCTATAGACTACTACCTACACCCTTCTCTCTCCGGATGGTAAAGGAGTTTTTTTTTTCTTTTTAATGGTCAGGTCCTTCAGTGTAGGTACATAACATCATTTGTGAAGATCTAGGCCATCAACAAAGGAATTATTAAAAAGATTTTTGAATCAGAAATACTTGGGACGAATCATGTTCTGTAGTTCTATTTCTTGATAATGCATGTATCCTTTATTATTTAATTTCTAGCACATTAGGAAGAAAAAAAAAATTTTAACCCGTTTCTTAAATCTCAGCAACCCTGATGATAAATCTTAAAAAAATACACCCCCCCCCAATGTCTACAGTTCAATTTTATTTTTGAGAAAAATTCAATATACCTAAAAAAAAAAGTCAAATATAGCTGTATATTAGGAAACTGCTCACTTTCTCTAAGAAGTTAAATATAGAAGCTTAAATTAATGAACATAAAAATTGTTCATTATTGAATATTTATTAACATAGTTCATTATGCCAGTAGTCCAAAGGAGAGTAAAAACAGAACGGCAAATCTAGCTCAGTACAGAAGAATGGCTCTTGCATTAAAATTTTTTCTGGAGGGGGGATGTGATCACCTCTCCTGTAGGGGAAAGAGGTAACATTACCACAACCTCAACTATGGTGCTTGTATTGGTTATCTATTGCTGCGTATAGCAAATTGCCTCAAAGCATTTATTATTTCAAAGTTTCTGTTTGTCAGGAATTTCAGAATGGTTTAGTTGAGTAGTTCTACCAGATGTTCTCTCATGTGGTTGCAGTCAAGATGTTGCTTAAGGTAGCAGTCTTCTGAAGGGTGAAAGATATGGATCGGAGGCAACTTCCCCATGTAGTTAGTAGAAGGCTTCACTTCATTTTTCACTGAATATTGGCATGATGTTTCAGTTTCATCCCACAAAGACCTCTCCAGAGACTGCCAGAGTGTACTCATGAAATGTTAACTGGCTTCCCCCATCATTAGCACTCTAAATGAAAGCAAGGAAGAAGCCACAGTGGCTTTTATGACCTAATATATGGTCTTAAAATCACATACATCATCACACACATTGCCTCCACTTTACTTAATTCATTATAAGTGGGCAAATAAGTCTTACCCACACTCAAGGGGAAGAGAATTAGGCTCTACCTCTTGAAGGCAGGAGTATCAAAGAATTTGTGGTCATATTTTAAAATTATAACAGCAGTACTCAGGCAATATTCCCAACATAAGAAGCAGAATTTCTTCCAAGATAAGATGAGGATGGGAGAAATACAAGGGTAAGGCAGAGTGAACACGTGTGTTGACTGCTCTAGTCACCAGAGTTGCCCAGAGGTGCTCATCAGTTACAACAGACAGACAAGCATAGATGTCTTTGCCAATTCAGACACCCTGGTCAGACCAGAACATTGACCTTTCTGGACAGTATGATTTTCCTGAAAGTCTGACCAAATAAGACTTATTGCTTCCACTAGGCCATTAGAACCATTTCATTTACCGGGACAGGTCAGATGTACTAACTTCTACATACACAGTCTGGGGTAATCTCACCATCCCTTCTAGATGTACTGAGAATCCTATACTGACCACCAGATAGCCACTAAGAAACTAAACACACTGTCAACCCAAGCTCCATAGCCCCTCCACTGTAATGAGCCCTAGTAGCCCACATTGCAGGGGGAAGGGCATGAGGCCAGATCAAGAGTTCAAAGGCACCACCTCCTCTGTCTATATCCCCTATTAAAATATTTCTTCCTATTTCAACTGGACAAGACTTCATTTGATCACTATAGCCAGACATCAAAGGGGCACTTGAAAATCAAGTTAATTTATAAATATTGACACTTTTGGCTTACAGGAAGGCAATAAATAAATAGATGTGTTTTAGACTTCTTTCTTCCCTTCTTCATTCAAACTTTTTGAACACAGTATTAGAATTTCCATAAAATATAAACTTAAAAATCTGGCACCTATTTTCCATCAAAGCAGTTCATAAGCTTTTTAAAGACTTATCTATGCGTTTTACCCTAGAGAGTGAAAAACTTTTGACAAAATAATTTTATTCATTCTCAAACTGTAATCATGAAAATCTGAAATTTGCTTTCTTAAGAGACTGACTTTTTAACTGTTACATCTTCGAAAGGAGAGATTGCTAATTATAAATGAATACATTAAATTTTATTTTATAAATTTAAGAAAAGTATTAAAATTCTGATTATGCATTATGTTCCTATTTACTGAAGGAGGAAGTAAAAGAAAAAAAAGAGAGAGAGCAAGAAAGAGAGGGAGAGCAAATGTGGAAAAGCAATGGTCAGAAAACAAAATCCACATAGCCAATGTACATATGCAAAGGCACTTAACATTAAACAGAATTTTGTATTTTCTAATTCTTACTTGATCACTAATATAAAAAGAGAGAAAAATAAAAACTTACTTGTCTAGATAGGATCAGAGTTTCGTTATTATAATAAAATCTCAAATAATTAATTTTTTATATTTCTGAAGATAGAATGAATATATACTCTTAATCCTCCTTGTGAAATAAGGTTTGTTAAGAGATCAAAATACGGTTATAACAATGCAAAATTTAACATTTTAATATTGTTGTTTTACATTGTTTTATTAACTCTTTGAAGAAGCAGCTGTTTATGACATCCGACTCCTGCAAAGACTTCCTTTGAGTTATTAATATATTCAGATTTTCACAGCGTCAGCTAAATAAAGGGATGCTTTTTATTTCAACTCAAAAAAAAAGAAGTTCATCTTCTCCAATATTAGGGCACTGTGGATTGAAAGATTAAGGAAATCTATTTTTTACTTAATGAAATCTTAAAATTAAAGAAATAAAAAACAAACCTCAGCTTCTGAGAATTAAAGGAAAGTGACAGTCTCTCATTGAAATGGGAGTTTGAATTTGTAAAAGCTTCTGAGGGAAAATTCTGACTTTTAATGCATATTAAAATTAAATATAATCATAATATATAACAATGCTTCATAATATTCATAACATAATAAGTTACATATAACAAGAATAAATGAAGAGATAATCTACAGATTAGGGGAAAAACTGGGAACTATATACCTGATATGGGTTTGATATTCAGAATATATAAAGATCTCCTACAACTTAACAACAAAAAGATGAATAAACCAATTAAAAAAAGTAAAATGGGCAAAGGACTTGAATGTACATTTCACCAGAAAAGAAATACTAATGTGCAACAAGCACATGAAAAAATGTTCAAGGTTGTTAGTCATCAGGAGAACGCAAACCAAAACCACAATCGAGATATCGCTTTATCCACATCTTAAAAAAACTGAAAATAACAGATATTGAGGATGTGTTCTTGTTTTGTTTTCCTTTCCCACTGCTTCTTTGAGCTTTATATTCTTCTAAACTTTACTGTAATTTTTTTTTTTTTTTTTTTTTTTTTTTAGTTAAAAGACAGACTCAGGTTCTGCTATTTAAAGCTGGAGGATACATTCATTGTATCCTAAGAAATACATAATAACCATTTTGGATAAAAGTGAAAAATGTAGCCAAAGGTCAACACCCAAACTTTATCTTTAAATATTAGAGATACAGAGTAATTGGGAATTGAGGATGTTTTTGGTAATAAAAACTTATGCCTTGAATTCTAGTACATGCTCTGGATTAGTGGCCAGATAATTAATTTCAGCTCTGAAATTTCATCAATTCTTTTATTTATTCACTATCTCTTTCAGCAAATATTTATGGAAATAAATGATGTTTAAGGCATATTGAGATATAAAGATGAGTAACACCACAATATATCTAATTTAAGGATTTACTTTGGTGGAGAATTTATGTCATAGACACATGTACAAATTATAAGAACCATCCCACATAATTATGATAAATAAGATTCGATGTCATTTCAGAGAACAAAGTGGTGATGGTTTTGTGGAAGAGGTGACAAGTACTCTAGGATTTAAGGTATTAGCAGAATTTTATTTCTGAAATATGAATGACTCTAAAGATTAAAGAAAAAAAAAGTGCAAACCCCGAAGCATGGTTTTGAAACCAAGAGTGACTGGCTTAGGTGGAATATAATGATGTTACTGCCAAGAAATTTGGAAGATAGCTACCTGGCCAACCGACTGGAAGAGATCCATATTTATGGCTATTCCCAAGAAAGGTGATCCAATTGAATGCAGAAATTATTGAACAATATCATTAATATCACACTCAAGTAAAATTTTGCTGAAGATCATTCAAAAGTGGCTGCAGCAGTATATTGACAAGGAACTGCCAGAAATTCCGGCCAGATACAGAAGAGGATGTGGAACCAGGGATATCACTGCTGATGTCAGATGGATCCTGGCTGAAAGCAGAGAATACCAGAAAGATGTTTATCTGTGTTTTATTGACTATGCAAAGGCATTTGACTGTGTGGATCATAACAAGTTATGGACAACATTGTGAAGAATGGGAATTCCAGAACTCTTAATTATGCTCATGAGGAACCTGTACCTAGATCAAAAGGCAGTCGTTCAAACAGAACAAGGGGACACTGCGTAGTTTAAAGTCAGGAAAAGTGTGTGTCAGGGTTGTATCCTTTCACCATACCTATTCAATTTGTATACTGAGCAAATAATCCAAGAAGCTGGACTATATGAAGAAGAATGGGGCATCAGGATTGGAGGAAGTCTCGTCAGCGACCTGCTTTATGCAGATGACACAACCTTGCTTGCTGAAAGTGAAGAGGACTTGAAGCATTTACTGATAAAGATCAAAGACCACAGCCTTCAGTGTTGATTATGCCTCAACATAAAGAAAACAAAAATCTTTACAACTGGACCAATAAGCAACATCATGATAAATGGAAAAAAGACTGAAGTTGTCAAGCATTTCATTTTACTTGGATCCACAATTAACACCCATGGAAACAGCAGTTAGGAAATCAAAAGAAGCATCACATTGGGCAAATCTGCTGCAAAAGACTTCTTTAAAGTGCTGAAAAGCAAAGATATCACCTTGAAGACTAAGGTGTGCCTGACCCAAGCCATGGTGTTTTCAATTGCATCATACGCATGAGAAAGCTAGACAATGACTAAGGAAGACTGAAGAAGAATTGACGCCTTTGAATTGTGGTGTTGGTGAAGAATACGGAATATACCATGGGCTTCTGAAAGAATGAATAGGTCTGTCTTGGAAGAAGTACAACCAGAATGCTCCTTAGAAGCAAGGATGGAGAGACTACAGTTTACGTACTTTGGAGATGTTGTCAGGAGGGATCAGTCCCTGGAGAAGGACATCATGCTTGGTAAAGTACAGGGTCATCGAAAAAGAGGAAGACCCTCAATGAGATGGATTCACACAGTGGCTGCAACAATGAGCTCAAGCATAGCAATCGTGAGCATCACTGGACAGTGTTTCCTTCTGTAGTACATAGGGTTGCTATGAGTCACAACCAACTCGATAGTAACTAACGACAACAACAACATGGGACAGTGACTTTGCCTGAGTGTTAGTAGATGGAGATTTTCTGGATTTCACAGATCATCCACACTTTATCATCTGGTCTTCCTTTTGCAAGTAGGGCAATTTTGCAAGATCTGTAGTCTGAGGGCTGGAGGCAGAACAATTCTTATTGACCCATGTGGGGATTAGACCTTGACCTCATTAGCACCAGACTCTAAGCAGCTGAATTACCTAACTGAAACTAGTTCAGAATAACGACCTTTCTAGTTACTTTCATATCCCTTTATTTAAAAACAAATGTACAATGAAATGATCTCATAATACAACTTTGTATAAAACATTGAGTGGAGCATTTTACTTTATCTTTATATGCCCTCATTAACATTTTTTAAATAATTGTCTAAAAGAGAACATATCTATATGTGTACATTAGATTTATTAGTCAATTAAAACATTTGGTATTTGAAACTTTATTAATTATTTTCCTTAGAATTTTAGAAAATAAATGTTATGTTCCCCTTTGAGCTTAAGAATAATGATGAGTCTGGGAAACAACACGGATGAATGTGGAGGACATTATGCTGAGTGAAATAAGTCAATCGCAAAAGGACAAATATTGTACGGTCTCACTTTTATAAAAAGTTAAGAATAGGTATACACACAGAAAGCAAAGTTCTTTGATGGTCACCAGGGATGGGAGGGGGAAAGAGGAGAAATCACTCATTAGATACTAGACACCAGTTATTTCAGGTGATGGGAAAAGAAACACACAAGATGGGGGAAGTCAGCACAACTTTAACAAGGTAAGTGAAGACACCAAGAATAAAGGACAATTACAGTAAATGTTATATTCAATTTTGCAATGACAGTAAAAACAACCAAAAAATATGTGTGATTATAGAAGTAGATATGTATCATACATGTGTATTGGAAGGTATATGTGAGTACTTGCATGTGCATATATATGTAGGTATTTGTAGGCATAAATATATACATGCTTGGGTGTGCTACATGTGTATTCATATATATATAATAAAACACATAGAGGGCACAGTTACAAAGACATCCTAACATATCCAAACACTTAGTGGGATTGGTTTACTGAGTTAAAGGGCTTGGGACCATTGTTTCCTGGGACAAGTCAGTCATTTGGCATAACATAGTTTATAACGTTCTACAAACTAATTTGGTGAGTAGCATCTGCGGTCTTAAAAGCTTGAGAGTGGCCGTCTAAGATACAGCTATTGGTATCTTCCTGTTTGGAGCAAAAGAGAGTGAAGCAAACCAAAGACTCAAAGAAGATACTAGTCCACAGGACTAACAGCCCACATGAATCATGGTCTCTTCTAGCCTGAGACCAGAACTAGATGGTGCGTGGCTACTACTACCACCATTCTGACCAGGGACACAATAGGAGGTCCTGGATAGAATGGGAGAAAAATGCAGAGCAAAACTCAAAGACTTACTGCACTGTTAGAGGCTAGAGGAACCCCTGAAACTATTGCCCTAAAATACTCTTTTAACTTGGCCACTGAAGCCACTCCCAGAGGTGTCCATTCAGCCAAATAATAGATTGGCTTCTTAGATAAACACTATCACTCTTAAGGAATATTCTCCTTTAAGCAATCAATTATAGGAGGCCAAAAAGTCAATATTTAGCCAAAAGCAAAGATGACAAGACAAGGAGGGGCAGGGAAGCTAGATAAATGGAAACAGAACACAGAGGATGGAAATAATGAGAATTCTGACATATTGTGAAAATTGTAACCAATGTTGGGGAAAAATTTGCACAAAAATTGTAAAACAGGAAACTAATTTGCTGTGCAAACTTTCACCTACAACACAGTAAGATATTAAAAAAAAAAAAAAAAAAAGAATGAGCTTCACTGGTACAATTCTTCCTGCCCATTCAGCTAGTGTTAAAATAATAATAACAACATTTTTGTGACTTCATGTTAACTGACATCTTTAAGAAGAAACAAATTTTAGCCATTATATAAAATAATCCTTGTGAAATACAATAGGAAATTTAGAAGTTTTGGTAAAATTCATAAAATTTTATAGATGTAAGTAATAATTTATACATCTTTGTGTTGTTTCTCCAGAAAAGTGATCTTAACTTTCCTGTCACCACATCATTCATGAAACAACTGTATGCATTAAAAAAAAAAAAAAAAAAAAAGATGCTGATTGTTACTAAATCAAAAAATTATAGTTCCTTAAAAAAAATAAAACTGTTTGCACAGACAGCTTATATTATGGACACCTCAAAATAGGACATGGACTATGAAATAAGGAGAATAGATACAGAATGCTTCATAGATTGGGTATTTAATGGTGAAGTCAAGGAGAAGACAAATACACTATTACATGTGTGGACTACACATGATGAGGACAACCAGTTGGTTTTCTTATTATTCTGGGAGCAGTTGCCCCAAAACTGAGGGCTTAAAATACAAACGTTACTTTTTTTTTTCTTCTTCCAAAAGAGCACAGAGTGAGTAGTATGGAACCTGAACATTATATGTAAATAAGCAAAAATATTTCTTTACTAATGAAATTGCATACGTACATTTTTCATTTAAATTTTATTGACATGTGCAATAATTTTATAAATGAAACTAAAGTTTTATTAAAAAATATGTTTACAGCAATTAAGTTTTTTTTTTAAAAGAGATATGGTACCCTTGTTCCTAGTGTTTCAACCTAAAAGCAGTAGTGATAGTGGTAGAAAGACAAAATTTTTAGTTTTATTTTCCCTTCAAAAACCTTGCAATATATTTGATAAAGCTTAGAGATTAAATTATTTGAATGGAACATTTTATTATAAATGTTAAGAAGTTTATTATATTTCTGTTTCAGCTTTAGTTACGTCAAAGGTGTTTATTAACGGAGGGCAAAATCCACACTGATTCCTTTCCTAATGCAATCCTTTCCCTGCTTAAAGTGGAAATGGATAACTTTTCCATGAAAAGTGCCTGCAGCTATGCCCCAGGTGGTCTTGAACTTACCCTGGCATACGCTTTCCTAATGACTAATGCTGCTGGTGCAATAGTTAAGTACTAGGCTGCTAACGTAATGGTGGGTAATTCAAACCCACCCTGCAGCTCCTCAGGAGACTGACCTGGCCATCTGCTGCTGTGAAGATTGTTGTTGTTGTTGTTAGGTGACATCCAGTGTATTTTGACTCATAGCAACCACAGGTGACAGAGTAAAACTGCCCCAGAGGGTTTTCTAGGCTGTACTCTTTAGAGGAGTAAATTGCTAGGTCTTTCTACCTCAGAGGGGCTGGGTGGGTTTGAACCACCAAATTTTACTTTAGCATCTCAGGGCTTAACCATGGCACCACCAGGGTTCCTTTCCTGTAAAGATTAAAAACAAAAAAAACAAACTTGTTGCCATTAAGTTGATTCTGACTCAGAGCAACCCTATCACAGCCTAGGAAATCCGATGGGGCAGCTCTACTCTACCACATGTGATCACTGTGAGTCGAAATGGACTGTATGGCACCCCAAAACAATGATATTGAGAACTTTTTCATTAGCTTATTTGCAATTCCTATATTGTAATCTTACTTGCTCAAGTGTTTATCAAATATTGGCCCATTTCTTAACTGATTCCTCTTATTATTATTATTGATTCATAAGAGTTTCTCATATATTCTGGATACACATCTCTCATCAGATATATGTTTAAGATTTTTTTTCAGTGACTTGCCTTTTCATTTTTATTTTCCTAATGATCTCTAAGAAACAGACATTTTTTTTTTTTATACTTTGTGCTTGTTGTGCCTAATTCAAAATCACAAAGAATTTCTCCTATTTTTTAGAAGTTCTATATTTTACCATGAGAACACCAAATCGTCCTCATAACCGTTGGCTATAGCTTGTATGAAATGATAGTTGAATATACAAGTCAATAGTGTAGACTAAATATATGGAGGGATAGACATTTGATGCAAGGGGTCATATAAAACTATATTATAAATGGAAAGAAGGCAGATGAAAGAATTTGGGAAGGACTTTAGGACTCTGTCAATGTATTAAATTTAAAAGACTTATTTGTAAGGTGCATGATAGAACAGAGACAAATTCCATGAGACTTTTCTACTACTGCCAGGGCTCCTGAGAATGATAGATGGGTAGATAGATAGATAGACAGATAGATAGATAGATAGACAGATAGATAGATAGATAAAACTACCAATAAAACTCTCCCCTACCATCCTTGCTCAAGAAGTATACTTCAAGAAGGACACATTAAAATAATAACAATATTCTTTACATAGGATTTATTTTCTTCTATATAAGTTGGGCCCTGAAATTCTTCCTTACTTGCTGAAACTTCTGATTAAGTCTCAGGCTTAATTTTTGCTGACTTTTCCACCTATTGTTCGTGTTGAATGCAAGAATCTTTAAGAAGCCATAGCACAAAATACCTGCTTCTTACAAGTGCATAATTAGGGACAAAAGAAAAGTTATCTTCTTTTGGTAGTAGCTGCCTAGTTTTGTCTGTCTGTGAGTCAGACGGCCAGAATAGATAGAGCAAGCATTCTTGAACATTTGCTTTTAGTCTGAAATTAATGACACAAAAGGAAATCAGAAAATTAATATAGAGGACAGACTGTGACATATATATACATATATATATGTCAATTTGCTGTACTGTGGTGGCTTGGTTGTTGCTATGATGCTGGAAGCTATGCTGCTGATATTTAAATACAAGCAGGGTCGTACATGGTGGGCAGGTTTCAGCAGAGCCTCCACACTAAGACAGACTAGGAAGAAAGGCTTGGCGATCTACTTCTAAAAATTAGCCAATGAAAACCACAGGGATTCTGACAGAATAATGTCCAAATCTCTTACTTTGGACAAATCAACAAGCAGGATAAATTGCTGGAGGAGGACATCATGTTTGATGAAGTAGAAGGCCCCAAAGTCCTGGAGACCTTCACGTAGATGAGCTGGCACAACAGTTGCAACAATGTACTTGAAGATGTTGGTGATCATGAGGATGACACAGGACTGGGCAACACTTCCTTCTCTTGTACATAAAGTCACCATGAATTGGAGTTGACTTGATGGCAGCTATCTATCTATGTATCTATATTCCACTTAGTTTTGCTCATATTTTATATGTACAAGTACAGTAAATACAAACGAATTACAAAATGTATTCACCCTCCATCAAGAAACATACAAGCTAGATGAAATGGAACTACATTCACTAAACAAAAACTAAATCAAGAACAAGATATTTTAAGGAAAATATACATTCAAGAATATTCTAGTAATTAGAAAAGGTTTCCTTAAGGAAACTATGGTTAACATAGACCCCATGCTTCTGTCAGTTTCTTGTACTGTGATGGCTTGCGTGTTGCTGTGATGCTGGAAGCTATGTCACCAGTATTTCAAACAGAAGGGTCACCCATGGTAAACAGTTTTCAGCAGAGGTTCCAGACCAAGACAGACTAGAAAGAAGAATATGGTGGTCGACTTCTGAAAAAATTGGCCTGTGAAAATCTTAGGAATAGTAGAGGAACATTGTCTGGTATAGTACTGGAAGATGAGCCCCTCAGAATGGAAGGCACTCAAAATATGACCGGGGAAGAGCTGCCTCTTCAAAGTAGAGTTGACCTTAATTACATGGGTGAAGTAAAACTTTCAGGATCCTCATTTGCTGATGTGGCACGACTCAAAATGAGGAGAACAGCTTCAAACATCCATTAAAAACAGAACGTGGAATGTATGAAGTATGAATATAAGAAAACTGGAAGTCTTCAAAAATGAAATGGAACACATAAACATAAATATCCTAGGCATTACCTAGGCATTAGTGAGCTACAATAGAATGGTATTGGCCATTTTGAATCAGACAATCATATGGTCTACTATGCCGAGAATGACAAATTGAAGAGGAATGGCATCACATTCATTGTCAAAAAGAACATTTCAAGATCTATCCTGAAGTACAATGCTGTCAGTAGTAAGATAGTACCCATAGGCCTGCAAGGAAGATCAGTTAATACGACTACTATTCAAATTTATACACCAACCACTCATGCCAAAGAAGAGAAAATTGAAGACTTTTACCAACTTCTGCAGTCTGAAATTGATCAAACATGCAATCAAGATGCATTCATAATTACCGGTGATTGGAATCGGAAAGTTGGAAACAAAGAAGAAAGATCAATAGTTGAAAATACGGCCTTGGTGACAGAAAAAACACTGGAGCTCCCATGACAGAATTTTGCAAAGCCAAGGACTTTTTCCTGGCAAATACCTTTTTTGAACAACATCAACAGTGACTACACAAATGGACCTCAGCAGATAGAATATACAGGAATCAAATCAACTACCTCTGTAGAAAGAGATGATGGAGAAGCTCAATATTATCAGTCAGAACAAGGCCAGAGGCCGACTGCTGAACAGACCATCAATTACTCATAGGCAAATTCAAGTGAAGCTGAAGAAAATTAGAGCAAGTCCATGAGAGCCAAATACGACCTTGAGTATATCCCATCTGAATTCACAGACCATCACAAGAATAGATTTGAAACATTGAGTCCTAATGACCAAAGACCATACAAGTTGTGGAATGACATAAAGGATATCATACATAAAGAAAGCAAAAGGTAATTAAAAACACAGGGAAGAAAAAAAAGACAGAAATGAATGTCAGGAGAGACTTTGAAACTTGCTTTTGAACATAGAGTAGTTAAAGCAAATGGGAGAATGATGAAGTAAAAGAGCTGAACAAAAGATTTCACAGGGTGGCTCAAGAAGACAAAGAACATATTATAATGAAATGTGCAAAGATCTGGAGTTAGAAGACCAAAAGGGAAGAACACAGTGGGCATTTCTCAAGCTGAAAGAACTGAAGAAAAAATTCAAGTCTTAAGTTGCAATACTGAAGGATTCTATGGGGAAAACATTGAATGAGGCAGGAAGCATCAAAAGAACATGGAAGGAATACACAGAGTCACTGTACCAAAAAGAATCGGTTAACGTTCAAGCATTTCAGGAGGCAGCACATGATCAATAACCAATGGTACTAAGGAAGAAGTCCAAACTGCACTTAGGGCAATGGCAAAAAACAAGGCTCCAGGAAATGACACAATACCAATTGAGATATTTCAAAAAACAGATGCAGTGCTGGAGGTGCTCACTCATCTATGTCAAGAAATTTGGAAGACAGCTTCCTGACCAACTGACTAGAAGAGGTCCATATTTGCATCCATTCCAAAGAAAGGTGATCCAATAGAAGGCAGAAATTATCGAACAATATAATTAATATTACATGCAAGTAAAATTTTGCTGAAGATCATTCAAAAGCAGTTGAAACAGTACATTGACAGGGAACTGCCAGAAATTCAAGCTGGATTCAGGAGAGGAATATCATTGCTGATATCTCATGGATCTTGTCTGAAATCAGAAAATACCATAAAGATGCTTACTTGTGTTTTATTAACTATGCAAAGGCATTCGACTCAGTTATTAAAAATGTTGTAACTAATAATGCTGTAATTCAATGTAGAAAGATTTTATAAAACAATTTTGTTGTTAGTGTTCATATAATCTAAGAAATATTTCATTTAAGCAATTTACAGCTATATTTATCACATATCATTCTATGATTAAAATTGATAATAAACATTACTAAGGATTCTGTATGGTCTGCTACAGGAGGATGTCCATGGTGGTGGGGGGGCATGTGACACTATGAGTTGCCTCACTGGGTGATACCAACTCTAGTTATGCCATTGTTCACCAGAGCACAATTCTGAAAACATTCTACAAGGGAAGGAAATTCCTACCACTCCATCCTCCTAAACCAAACCATACCCACTGCCATCAAGTTGAGTCTGACTCATAGAGACCCTATAGGGCAGAGCAGAACTGCCCCCATAGGGTTTTCAAGGAGCAGCTAGTGGATTCAAACTGTTGACCTTTTGGTTAGCAGCTGACTTCTTAACCACTGCACCCTTCTATATAATCTATATTCAGGGGGAAGAGGTGGAGTGGATAGGATATAATAGTCACAGGGAATAGGACTTCAATGAAATAGACTGAGAATATTGCAGCCAGGAAAAAGAGTAGAGGATAGGGGGAAAAGAAAAACTATACCAGTGGAGGAGGGACAGAAACACTTGTCAAAGCCACAGCCCTGAGATAGACATCAAAAACCGAAAAACAAACTCGTTGCCATGGAGTCGATTCCGAGACAGACATAGGCCAACTAAAAGACTATGACTCAACAGAAAGTTAGAGAACACTCACTCTACCCATCACCTTACCACCACACCAACAGTGCCCTAGTGTAATAACCATGGAATACACCTGAAAGAGCTGCAAGAAACAGACTATCTCTGAGGAGTACTTAACCAAATAATGGGCCAATTGTCTTCCAGTCTTTTCTGACTCATGGCGACCCGATGGTGCAGAGTAGAATTCCGCTCCACAGAGTTTTCAAGGCTGTGATCTTTTGGAAGCAGATCACCAGGCCTTTCCTCTGAAGGACTTCTGAGTGGTTCAAAGCTCCCACCTTCTGGTCAGGAGTCAAGTGTATAACCATTTGCATCACCCAGGGACTCCTAAGGAGTTTTTAGGGAAGCTCAAAGTCAAGAGGTGAGGGGAAAAAAAAGAAGAGACAGTCTCTTACTCCTACTTGAGAACTTCGTAAAATTAGTAAACTTACGTGTTAATCAAATGACTATCTTATTTTACATTGTTAGCCTACTCACTATGGAACCCAATCTGACTTCAAATTCAGTATTTCAAATACCATAAGCTTATATAATAAATATTTTCCTATATCTTAACTGAATCTCTATTTAAAAAATCTAAACCCATAGATACTATTTTTATTCTGTGAAAATAGATGATAGATAGATGGACGGACAGACAGACAGACAGATAATAGATAACACATTTGCCATCTAGTTGATTCCAACTCATGGAGATCCTATGTGTTTCAGAGTAGAAATGCACTCCATAGGGTTTTCAGTGGCTGTAATCTTATGGAAGCAGATCACCAGGCCTTTCTTCTAAGGTACCACTGGGTGGATTCAAACTGCAAACCTTTTGGTTAGTAGCAGATTACAAACCATTTGAACCTCCATTCCGGACATTAATGAGTGCAAAATAGTTACAGGGAAAAAGTATCTATGCTCAAATATAAATTCCTAATAAGTATTTTTAATTCAGATTTCTTTTAAATTTTATTTATGCTATTTAATTTATATTGCTATTTTTCTATTTATATGATATTTATAAGCACATCTATTTATCAATAGAAAATTATACACTGTAGAAAGAACAAAATAAATACAGGGTATGATTTAGTTACATTTTCTCAAAAAATATTTTTTGAATGCATAAATATATTTTCTGATACTTTGGGATTATAATTTTTAATTTACACAATAACAGAAACATTTCAATAATTTCTAAATATTGAAGAACAAATCTTAAAGGTTGTATAATATGCCATAACATAATTTATTAAACTAT
>NW_004443983.1:17393603-17429488 GCF_000243295.1 Trichechus manatus latirostris
TAGGCCGTGCCTGCACTGCTTGGTGGTGTGATGTCAAGCGCATGGTGCAGGTAGGCAGGATACAGCAGGGAGATGGTTATGTGTGGAGCTAAGATGGATATGGGAGAGAGGAGAGAGGAACAGGAGCCAAAAAATATACAAACAAAAAAGAATGCTAGGGGAGCTTGCCATTGGAATGGAGAGATGAGAGACTATGAAATGGAAAAAAACAGAAAGGGGCAGAGGAAGGAAAGAATGAACAAATAAAAATCAGAAAGGTTAAAGAACCTCAAAGTTCCCAGGGATCCCACCGATGCAGCTATGAGGTCTGGAGAGGTCGCTTTCAGGTGTTGCAGCACAGCCTGGCCAGAAGGTGCAGAGGCATACAACGCCTGGTATTCAGGGATCAGAAAGAGAAGGAAGATATAGAGAGACGAGAAACTGAGCAATGAAGAAAGACAAAAAGGGAAAAAGAGGGAAAAGAAAACAAAACAAATCAGGAGAAAAAAAAAAAGAACAAGAAAGGCACCCAAAAATACAGGAAAAAATAAAAAAAAAAAAACAACGAAAAAAGAAATGTCCTCAGGCATCCCTCTGCACGTCTGTGGAAGCCAAAGGGGAGTTCCTTTCCACACAGCTCCACCTGGCCAGAAAGGGCTCCCAACTCAAGAAAAGGAAAAGAAAACAAACAAACAATTCAAAATGATCAAATGAACAAAAAGTTCGGGATCCCACCAGTGCGGCAGCCCAGACCGGGAAGCAGCTCCACACTCGAATGGAGCTCCGCAGCCCCTCAGGAAAAAGCAAAGATGGCACACGGAGCCAGGCACTCGCGCAAAAGGAGGGGGAGGTGGCGAGAGGCAAGCAAGAAATCCAAAGAAGCAGGGAAAAAAAAACAACAACAACAGCAGCAGCCAAGAAATGGCACCCAGAGTGCCAGCCAGTGTGGGCTGGTGTTTCCGGACAAGAGACTGTGTCCATGGGACGCAAAGGAGACCAAGTGTGGGCGAAGAAGGGTGGAGAGTGGGAAAGTGTATATCACAAATTGCCGGCACTCTGGAGCCCCTCAAGAAGAAGCAAAGATGGCGCACAGAGCCAGGCACTTGAGTGAAAGGAGGGGGAGGTGGTGAGAGGCAAGTGAGAAATCAAAAGAAGCAGAAAAAAAAGCAACACTAGCAGCCAACAAATGGCACCCAGAGAGCTGCCCGCTTGGGTGTGTGGAATCCAAGCAGCCAGTGCCTCCTGGTCAAGAGACCGTGGCCGCGGGAAGCAGAGGAACAAACGAACAAAAGTCCCGGGATCCCACCAGCGTGGCAGCCCAGACCAGGAAGCAGCTCCACACTCGAATGGAGCTCCACAGCCCCTCAGGAAGAAGCAAAGATGGCGCACGGAGCCAGGCACTCGAGCAAAAGGAGGGGGAGGCGGTGAGAGGCAAGCAAGAAATCCAAAGAAGCAGAAAAAAAAAAAAAAACCAACACCAACAGCCAACAAATGGCACTCAGAGAGCCAGCTAGTGCAGGCTGGTGTTTCTGGACAAGAGACTGTGTCTGCGGGAAGCAGAGGAGGCTGAGTGTGGGTGAAGAAGGGTGAAGAGTGGGAAAGCGTATATCACAAATTGCCGGCACTCTGCAGCCCCTCAGGAAGAAGTAAAGGTGGTGCACGGAGCCAGGCACTCGAGTGAAAGGATGGGGAGGTGGCGAGAGGCAAGTGAGAAATCAAAAGAAACAGAAAAAAAAAGCAACACTAGCAGCCAACAAATGGCACCGCAGAGAGCCGCCCGCTTGGATGTGTGGAATCCAAGCAGCCGGCGCTTCCCAGTCAAGAGACTGTGGCCACGGGAAGCAGAGGAGGCCAAGCAGGGGCGAAGAGGTGTGGGCGGTGGGAAAGTGCACACCGCAAATTACCGGATGTTTTGTCTCCCGCTGGACGCTCCGTGAGGCTGCTTTCTTGTACCCCCATTTGCTGGTCTCCGATAGGAGTCCAAGATGGTGGATCCATGCTGCTTTAGCTGGTAGGGGACCTCTGCATGAATCTCTCCTCACTCTCCGTTCTCTGTCAGTTTTCTCACTCCATTTGGTGCTTGGCTGAGTTCTTTATCTCTCCATTTGATGTTTTAGGGCTTCAGGATTGTTGTATTCTCTGTTCAGCTTAGTTTTTCGGATCTTTGCTGTGGAGGGACGGCGTGGTGCTTCTGCCTAGAGCGCCATTTTGCCAGAACTCGCTTTTTGCTTTTTTAACATAATTTATTTTGCTGTTGTTGAGAATATACACAGCAAAACATAAACACCAACTCAATACTTTCTACATATACCAATTAGTGACATTGATTAGATTCTTCAAGTGGTGCAACTTTTCTTATCATCCTTTTCTGAGTTGTTGCTAACTCATTAACATAAACTCCCTGCCCCCTAAGGTTCCTATGTAATCTTTCTAGTTGCTGTTGTCAGTCTGACTCCATGTAGATAGTTCTTAAAAGAGCATAATGCTCAAGGTAGGCATTTTTTACTAGTTAAGTTGAACTACTGTTTGGTTTTAAGAACACTTCAAGGCATACTTTCAGTTTAAGGTTTAAAGATTATCTCAGGGCAACAGTTTCAGGGGTTCATTCAACCTTCTTGGATCCAGGAAGTCTGCAGTCCACGAGAATTTGAAATTTTTCTCTTCATTTTCTCCCTTTCGATCCAGATTCTTCTATAGAATCTTTCATCAAAATGTTCAGTAATGGTAGCTGGGCATGATCCACTTCTTCTGATCTCATGGCAAAGGAGGCAGATGTTCATGGAAACAATTAGCCGCAGGTTCCACATCCTCCTCCCATTCCTGACTCCCCTTCTTCTGTTGTTCCAGGCCAATAGATACCAATTATCATGCCTTGGATGGCCACTTGCAAGCTTTTAAGACCCCAGGCACTACACATGGAACTAGGAGGTAGAACAGAAGCACTAAACATTTATTAGGCCAATTAACTGGAATGTCCCATGAAACCATGACACTAAACCTCCAAACTGGTTGTACATAAGCAGCCTCAGCAACAACTTTGTTATTGTTCTTGTTATAAATTTATCTATCACACAACTTCTGACAATTCAACTTTTTACAGATACACAACTTACTGACAGCAATTATAACAATTGGCAGTGCAACCTTTCCCTTAATCAATTTGATATTTCATCAGTATTAACTCCCCCTTTTTCCCTTCCCTCCGCCCCTGGTAACCACTAATAAACTTTGTTATCTATACATTTGCCTTTTCTTATGTTTTTATATAAGTGCAGTCATACAATATTAGTCCTTTTGTGATGAACTTTTTTCACTCAGCATGTGTTCCAGCTCCGTTCATATTGTAGCATGTATTAAGACTTCACTTCTCCTACTGGTTGAGTTGTATTCCACTGCATGTATGTACCACATTTTGTCTTTCCATTCATCTGTTGATTCTTCTAGATTTTCAGTCATAGTTAAAAAGTCTTATAATACACGTTTCTTCTAGTTATCATATTATATAGTTTCTCTATCTATTTGAGTCTAATTCTAGGTTATCTATTTTATCCCCCCAATCTCTTGCCTAATCATGTACCAATACAATACTATTTTAATTATAGATTAGTATGTTCTAATCTCTCTCTGTACATTTTTTTTTCCTCCCCAGTGATTCTCTGATTATTCTTAGGTGTTTGTCTCATACAAATTTTGGCATCAATTTGTCTAACTCTATTATTATTATTTAATTTGGTGGTATCTTTATTGGGATGACACTAAATTTATAAATTAATTTAGAAATAACTGACATTTTTATAATGTTGAATCATCCTATCCAAGAAATGGAAATGTCTTTCTATTATTTGCCCAAGTCTACTTTTCCTTTTTTTAACCTTTCAGGAGTTTTTTTTAATTTTAGTTTTCCCCATAGGTTTTTTTGAAGTTTATTCTTGAGTATTTATTTTGTGTTGTTGCTATTTTAAATGTTTTCTCCACCATTATATTCTCTATTTTAATATTGCTTAGTATATAAAGGGTATTGATTATTATGTATTGATTTTATATCCTAGTGCCTTACTGAATTATCTTATGTAATTTTGTAATTGGTGCTCTGTGCATTTCTTGGTATACTATCATATAATCTGTGAATAAAAAGTTTCATTTCTTTCATACCAATTTGTATGCATTAAATTCATTTCTCTTGTCTAATTGCAATGGCTAATACATTCCACTGGCTAATACTTCTAGTACAATATTGGATAGTAGCAGATTTAAGTGTACATTCTTGTCTCTGTGAACTTAGTGGAAATGTCTCTAGTGTTTTCTATTATGTTTTGGGGAAATTTTGTATGTGCATTTATGTATTTATATATTAATATGAATAATTTCTATCCTATAGAGGTAGGTATTGAATTTTTTAAGGCTTTTAAAGCATCTATGGAGGTAACCATATGATTTTTTTTTGTTTCTATTAACATGGTATATAATATTAATACATTATTTCTGAAATTAATCCTATCCATCATATTATCCATTACCATAGAGTCAATTTCAACTCATAGCAACCTATATGGAGGGGCCCTGGTGGCACAGTGGTTAAGAGCTACAGCTGCTAACCGAAAGGTTGCCATTTCGAATCCACCAGCTGCTCCTTGGAAACCCTGTGAACCAGTTCTACTCTCTCCTATAGGGCTGCTATGAACTGGAATCAACTCGAAGGCAATGGGTTTGAGTTGGTCATATTATATTCTTTTTTAACGAGCTTTTAGATTTTGTTTGCTAATATTTTTGTATTTTTTGTATCCATATTCTTAAGAGATATTGGTCTGTGTTTTTCTTATTGTCTACTTTCTTTAGCAGTTTGTAAAAGGATTTAGGGTATTTCTGTGTCAGTCTACTGGAGTAATTTGAAGGACATTAAGACAATATGGTCTTTGAAGATTTGGAAGAATCCCCTTTAAAACTATTTGAACCTGTTTCCTTGTCTACAGACAATCCTAGATAACTTTCTCAGTTGATAGCATGGGAATGTGTCTGTTTAAATTTTTCTAGGGTCAATTTGGTTATCTGTATTTCTCTAGAAAAATATGCACTTCATAAATAGTCTCAGATTTATTTGCATTTAAGTCTTTAGAGTAGTTTCTCTGATTTCTTTGGTTTTGGTGGTTATTTGTACCTTGTTTTTCTTGTTGTTTAGCTCCAAATTTTAATCTAGTATATCTTCTACCTGAAGACCTTCTCTTAAAATTGCTTGCAGTGAATTTCTGCCAAAATTGAAGTCTTTTTCAGCTCTTGGGTGTATTTCAAAGTGTTTAACGTGTCTTCTGTTTTGAAATATCTATAAATATAAAATAGAATAATAGGATGATATCTAGGACTTTTTTTATTTGTTTGTTTTCTTGTTAGTACATTAGTTCATTTAAGACATTTTTGTCTCTGAATCTCATTATTTCTGATAAGAAATCTGTGTTTATTATTAGGTTTGTTCTTTTGTACATAAAATGTCATTTTCTTCTAGCTGCTTTTAAAATCGTCTCTATTGCTGCTTTTCAGCTGTTTGATTATGTTGTAATTCAGGGTGGTTTTCTTTCTGTTTATTCTGGTTGGGGCTTGTTGAGCACAGGGATCTGTGAAATTATAGTTTTTATTAAATTTGAAAAATTTTCTATTATTATTTCTCCAAATATTTTGGCCACCTCTTTCATCTTTTTGTTTCTATGTCTTCATTTACATGTTGGTTTGAATATTTTATGTTTTTCCAGGATTTTATTTATATGTATATATTTTAAGATGGTTTATACTACCATGTCTTCAAATTCACTTTCTTTACCTGCAATATCTAATCTACTGTGAATTCCACCTTGTCCATTTTTTCTTCATTTGATATGTTGCATTTTTCATACCTAGAAGTTCTATTGTTTTTTAAAAAAATATTTTCCATCCCCAGTTTTTTTTTTCAATACTTTGCCTGGAATATATGAACCACTTTATTTCATACCCTTAAGTATTCCTCCAATGTGAGAATCTTTTTTTCAATTACATATTTGATCTTTGCTTCTCATATAGTTTTCCAGTTGTTCTTATATACTCCCTTAGATGCTTATAATTTTTTGTTCAGATGTTTGTTCTCGGTCCTCCTTACATATCAGATTGTCTCTCACTTTTTTGATGTTTTTACTTTTTTCTCTGTGATTCATGAGAACTTTCCAGGTTTGTTCTCCAAATTTAAATTTCTAGATTGCCTATTTTATTCTTTACAACATTATATTTAACTTCATTACTGCAATTTTAATTTCCTTGAAAATTTTTTATCTTATCCAGGTTAGTTCATTAAAATTAATTTTCTTAGGTTGGCAGACACTATAGGTTGACTGGAATAATTTTAATTTCCATCCACCTTATGCTTTACATATCGTTACATAAATTCTAGATAGATTAAAAAATGTGATTAATCTGTTTCCCTTCTAGCTAGGCTTCAACTTATAGCTCAATCTCAGTCAATGAAATAATGGCAGATGTACGTGGTTGCTTTCAGTTCTGCAAGAAAAAAATAAGTCTATATCAATCAGGGTTAAGTAAAGAAACAAAATTTATACCACCTAGTTTAATGGAGACAGTTAAATAAAATGAATTAGTAACTAGATTTAACTGTTATATCTACACTGAAAAACAAACAAAAAAATTCAAAAGTTATCATGGAGATAGCAACTGCAGAAAATACAAACACCACTATGGGTGAGGAAATAAAGGGAATTGTTTGAAACAATGAAAATGTAAAGCTCAGAAGAATAACCTCACAGAGCTGAAATTCAGACATCCCAGGAGGCCATGTTACTTGGTTGATTCTGCCATCTCTAAAGAGGTGCAATGAGGCTGATTCTGTGAGTATATAGGAAATAAATTATTAACTATATTTAACTACTGTTATGGGAACAAACTGCTTCTGTCAGGTAAAAAAAGCAATGCTGAGAGGAAGCAAAATGGAAAGAGAAAAATTCCTTCTTAGTCCTGCATTCTTTTCTAAAGCCCCTACTGATAGAACATAATAGAGAACCAGCTGTCAAGCAGAAATATTGTTTGCAGAGTTCCAGCTCAGCATCAGAAAGCTGACCAGAGAAGGGTGGGTTAGGGCTATGAGAAAAGAGCTTACTGGCATAGTGCCAGTAAAAATTATTAAAAATAGCAGTCTTTTTATCACCCATATTTGAAACTCAGAATGCTTTTTGCAATATTTAAATCTATATCTGCATATCTATCTCTGTATTTATATCTATATGTCTATCAAAAATAAAATTTTAGGCAAAATATGTATATTAATGTATTTATTTGAATTGAAAATTAATTATATATTTCTGATAGCATTTCAGTATAATTTGCCTTATTAATCTGACAATAATCATTGACTTTGCCAATTAATTTATCTGGTAGATATTTTCTATATATTGAGTGAGCCAAATCTGAATCATAAAAGTTTTCACTAAAGTGTTTTTAAAGTTTTAATACATTCTACTTATCTCTAAAGCATCCTATTAAAATATTATATTGAAAGGATTTCATGAAAGTAAATATGTTTCATTTTCACAACCCTTTCTACATATATTATAGTAAAAAATGGTGCCTATAAGTAAAACAGTAATAGACAGAAATAATACATATTTGTTAAAGCTTTTTTGTTCATTTTCCACAAACTGGGAAAATGATGGGGCAATAAATTGTTCCAAAAGTCAGGTGGCTTCCACTTTGTTTGTTTTTTACAGAATTGAAGGAGGATCTAATTGAGTTTTCAGCAGATGAATTGGAAACTATGTTTTTGGTGATAGATCACTATTTGAATTTTGGCCTCTAACACGGAATGACTAAAAAAAAAAACAGTTACTGTTGAGTAGATTCTGACTCATGGTGACCCATGTGTATCAGAGTAGAACTGTGTTCCATGGGGTTTTCAATGGATGATTTTTCAAAAGTAGGTTACCAGGCCTTCAGAGGTGTCTCTGGGTAGACTTGAGGCTCCGGCCTTTCAGTTAGCAGCAGCAGCTGAGCATGTTAACCGTTTACATCACCCAGGGACTCTGGAAGGATTTTTAGCAAATTTAATAAGTCAAAGCTTCTATTTCCATCCAGTTACTTTTGTGAGCAAGAATTCACAGTACTTAGGCCAACATGGTGCTATAGACAGAAACACCACACAGTCCTTCTACAGCAAAGATTCAAAAAACTAAGTAAAACAGAGACAAACATCAATCCTGGAACCCTCAGTGTCAAATGAAGGGATAAAGAACTCAACCAAGCACCAAATAGAATAAGAAACTGACAGAGAACAGAGATTGAAGAGAGATACAGGGTGGAGGTATCAGCTAATGCGATACAGATTCGCCATCTTGGACCCCTCAGGCACCAAGAATGATGGACAGGGAGTACCAGAAGGCAGCTTCATGGAGCTCCCAGCAGGAGACAGAGCACCCGGTAACCAGCAATACACACTTTCCCACCCCCTACACTTCTTCCCCCTGCTCTACCTCCACCACTTTCTGGTGGCTGCAGTCCCTCTGCCGGGGAGACACCTGCTCCTTGCCATTTGGATTTGCCCCACCCACACTGGCCATCTCCTTCAGTGCCGTTTTTTTGTTGCTGTTGTTACTTTTTTTGGCTTTTTTTGGTTTCTTCTGTCTCTCTCATCTCCTTCATTTCTCTTGAACACTTGGCATCATGTGCCATCTCACTCCTTGACAGGCTGTGCAGCCTGCAGAGTCAATTCCTTGGTCTGTGCCACCATGCCGGTGGGCCCCTTGGGGGCATTTTTTTTTTTTCTTTTTCTTCATTTCTCAGTTTCTTGTCTCTCTCTACCTTCATTCTTTTCCTTTCTCCCAAATACCTGGCACCTTGGGCCTCCTCTGCTCCTTCTAGACAGGCTGTGCAGCACCACTCAGCTGAGGAACCACTTCCTTCATCTGCACTGCTAAGTCAGGGGGCTCCCTTGGGTTTTTTCTCCCCCCTTTTCTTGCTTTCTTGTCTCTCTCTACCATCCTTCTCTTCTTTTCTCCTGAACACCTGCTGTCATGTGCCATCTCTGCTCCTTCTAGAAAGGCTGTGCATCACCTCTCAGCTGGGGAGCCCCTTCCCTGGTCCATGTGGCTAAGCCAGAGGACTCCCTCAGGGAATTTTTTTTTTTCTTTTCTCTCTTCCTTTTCTTTCTCCTAAACACCTGGCACCATGTGCCATCTGTGCTTCTTCTTGACAGGCTGCACAGCACTGCTCAGCTAGGGAGCCCCTGCCCTGGTCCACACCACCACATCAGTAGGCTCCCTCAGGACATTTTTTTCTCTATTCTTTTCTTTTCTTGGTTTCTTCTCTCACTCTACTTTCCTTCCTTTCCTTCCTCCCAACCACCTGTGCTGTCTTCGCCAGTGTTGTGTCCTATCTTACCCTTCACCAAAGTTACCACTTATCTATTGTCTAGTCAATGTTTTTCCATCTCCACCTCTCTCCTTCCTTGTAACCATCAAAGATTGTTGCTTTTTGTGCATAAAGCTTTTCATGAGTTTTTATAGTGATCTCACACAATATTTATCATTTTGTGATTGACTTATTTCACTCAGCATAATGCCCTCCATATTCATCCATGTTGTAAGATGTTTCGAAGGTTCATCGTTTTTATCTTTGCATAGTATTCCACCGTATGTACCATAATTTGTTTATCCATTCATTTGTTGATGGGCATCTAGGTTTTTGCTATTGTGAATAATGCTGCAATGAACATGGGTGTGCATATGTCTATTCGTGTGGTGGCTTATTTCTCTAGGATATATTCCCAGGAGTGGGACTGCTGGATCATATGGTATTTCTATTTCTAGGTTTTTAAGGAAGTGTCATAATATAGAAGAAATTTTTGATATATGTTCTAGTAAGAGGAAATGCTTTAAGGGGTTGAAGAAATACTTTTATTTTGAAATGTCAATGTTGGTGGTGGTGGTGTGTGTTGGCAGTAGATTCCTATTCATAACAGCTCTGTAGGACAGAGTAGAACTACCCCATAGTGTTTCTTAGGCTGCAATCTTTATGGGAGCATATAGCTAGGTCCTTTCTTCCACGGAGCAACTCATGGGTTCGAACTGCTAACCTTTGGTTAGCAGCAGAGTGCTTAACCATTGTGTCACTAAGGCATCTTGAAGTGTCAATACTTACAAAATATAAAAAAAATATTATCTGAAGCTATTTAAGAAGAAGACTTTGTGGTGCAATGGTTAAGAACTTGGCTCCTAATTGAAAGGTTGGCAGTTCAAATCCACCCAGCAGCTCCATGGGAGAAAGACCTGGCAATCTGGTTTAGTAAAGGTTACAGTCTAGGAAACCCTATGGTGCAGTTCTACTCTGTCACATGGGGTTGCTATGAATCAGAATGAACTTAATGGCACCCAACAACAAGAACAAAGCTATTTAAACTTAGACATTTTAGATCTTAAAATGTATAAGAGAATATAGCATTTTAAACATCTTTGGATCTATCTAAGCAAATTTTTGGTGTGTAAATCATGACATTTTCTTCTTCGAGTTCTTTTCATTGAGGCACTGCATTTAACTCAACGAGTGTATTTCTGGCTGCCATAATGAGCTAGTAGTTCTACTGTCAGGAGCTGTAAGAAAATACACTGACAAGGACACACTGTCTGAGGTTATTTATTCTTTTCTATATCCATTTCCCACCACTAAAATTGAACATAAGACCATCTGATGTTACTTAAACTCCTTTAAAGTCAACCATGCAGTCCAATCCTCCCCAGAAAGAAATAAAAAAGGGTTTATCTAGACCCTGCATTAGAAAATGGACATGGTATTATTTTATACAACCATTAAATAGTTGGAAATTTGTCAAATATTATCAAGAAAAGTGTTCAAACACCAGTGTTTTTTTTTTTTTTTTTTTTGACAAATGTCATTTTTCTAGCACTGATTTAGTTTCCATGCTGGTGAAGAAGCTAGTTAATACTACTTGAAAATGGTTTTTACATCATTAAATTTAGTTTATGTATTTTTTCTCTGGACAATATTTATGATATACTCCAACTTGCTGAGTACTTTTGCAAGACTGACATAATATATTTTTCTGTACAGAAACTGATCACTTTATAGTCCACACATGGCATATTTTTAATTCTGATTCACTAAGTAGTTACCTATAATTAAAAATTTTATTGATGGAATGATAAAAACTCAGCAGAAAATCCTGTTTATATTTAATGGCAATATCGCAACATAAATTCTTTAAATATTAACTGCAGAGATTTGTACTGAATATTATTATTTTTCAATATGAACAATGCACACATATTCATTAAAATACTATTTTTAGGAAAATTATGTGAAAAGGGAAACATATTATAGACCATGTTTCTTATAGTATATTTCAAAAAAAATTATGAACAAGGAAAATATTTTTAGCATTACTGGAATATTTTAATGTGCTAAATCATGCATAATATTTTCCACATCAAAGAGTAATATTTGAAAGAATAACAATTGGAAACATTGTTATAAGAGTGGTTATACCAAGGGGGAAGAAATACAAAAGCTATTAATTTTCTTTTCTATTTTCAAAACTTTCTCCAAGCAAGATTACTTTCATAGTCATAAAAACAATAAATATTCTTTTACAGTAACTATTGAGAAGTACATTGAATATGATCCTTTATAATTGTTTCATAAACTAAGAATCTGTCATAATCAACATGATTACCAATAATATAAGAAGTTTTATGATCTGCAATGATAAATTCATATAAAAATGCCTTTAAACATTTTCACTAAAACTTAAATATTGTTTCAGCTATAAAATATGGATTTCTCACATTCATACTTCTAGACTCCTAAAATGTTAGAAAATACATTTATGTTCATTAAAGCCACCCACTCTTGGAATTTCTGTTACAGCAGCACTAAGAAACCAAGACAGAAATCAAGTATAAAACTTAGAAAATTTTAAGTTGTAAATATTCTACACACTCCATGCGCTTCCAAATTTATTTTACCCTTGCCTTCCTCCAACCACTGTTTCCAAATGCCAGAAATAGGAATATTTGCACTTTTCCTAAACAATATCCTATGTCCAGAATTCTACTCCTAAAGTTTCAGATTATTCTCATTCTTGTTATTAAGTCTAGTACATCTATTAGTAATTTGTGTTCTTTTTCTGGTTATTTTTGTATCTCAGCATGCAAACAAATAATAATTATAAACTGCATGAAGAACATTGATTAGGTATTGAATTGATCCAAGACAGTGATGGCTTTCAGTAAATTATTTTGTATTTTACATACTGTAGTGTTATATATTAAGTTCAATATTTTGTATATTGTAAACAGAAAAGTAGTATGATTTTAATTTAATAAAACATTGTTTTTAATTAATATTATGAATAAGTAAATCTGATTTTATTTTTTTACTCTATAAACCTAAATCCAGAATTGGTTTAAACCATATAAAGTTAAGTATCAACAAGCAAATATAAATATTTCATATTCCACATTAGTTGGTAAGCTTCTTTTAATGAGTTTGATTATGAATTTCATATGTAAATGCATTTGTAATGCATATATAAACATTACTGATGGCATAGTATAATGACCTATTAATTGACTGGAGAACAGCACAGATTGCAAAAGCTAGAGCTAGTTTAGCAGAAGCAACAGTCACTAAACCTATGGTAGAGTCAAGCATTTGTTAACACAATTTCAGAGGTTATTGATGAAGATACCATGAAAAATGAGTTTCAGGCACTCCAACATTTATATTTACGAATTCATAACATTTACTATGCTAATATGATGCTCCAAGATGTTGACATTCTATGTAACGTCCAAAATTGGCTTGGTTTTGGAACATGTTTTGCTTTTCTTCTTTGAGAAATGTATCAAAATTTGGAACACTCTGTGGTTGAACATGAAATAGAAAATGCTTTTACAGATTACAGGTTCTAAGAGTAATGGGTAACATTAATGGATAATTTTCGATCAAAATGGATTTAAGTAGGGCCTGGATGGGCTAATAATCTTTGAATAGCATTTGGAAGTAGCCCTGGCAGTGCAGTGGTTAAGCATTTGGCTGATAACCAAAGGGTCAGCAGTTCAAACCCACCAGCCACTCATGAGAGAAAAGACCTGGCAACTTGCTCCCATAAGATTTCAGCCTAGGAAACCCTATGGGGCAGTTCTACTCTGTCCTATAGAGTCGTTGTGAGTAGGAATCAACTTGAATTGAAAGTCAGAGTTCAAGGTGCTGGCTCTAGGGGAAGGTTTTCTCTCTCTGCAGACTCTAGGGGAAGGTTCTTGTTTCTTTTCATCTTCTGTTCCTTGGTTCCTTGGTGTTCTTCATGTGGCACATGGCTCACTTGCTTCTGTGCTTAATCTGTTTCTTTTATGACTCAAAAATGCCTTAAGACACAAACTACATTGATACGGCCTCATTAACATAGTAAAGAAAACACTATTTCCAAATGGGATACTATCCATAATTATTGGGTTTAGGATTTACAACACATATTTTGGGGAAACAAAATTAAATCCATAACAATATCAGATATATTTGATGATGCCAGATGCTGATGGAATAAAAAATAACATAACCTGTGTTCTCACAAAGGATTAGATGGATCAATAGAAAGAGAGAGAGAGAGAAAGAAAGATAGGTAGAGATAAATAGATAGATAGTATCCTAGCAACACTCAAGCTACCACAGTATGACAAACTGACAGACAGGTGATGGCATAAAGCATTACATCTCTTGATTTTCGAGGGGTAGTCTTATCCTTAAGTGAATATGAAGGCATTATAGCACAAACTAGTGAGGTAAACAGAAGATGGGCCATTCAGAACCTACACTTAATGAAGAAATGGTGAAATGTGACAGTAGATTACATCTAAAAAGAAAACAGATAAGGATGCATCTGGAGCTATCAAAAATAGATGTGTAGACTTTATTTATACAAGGGAGTAATATTTAAAGAGATGGAAATTTCTTCGCTACAGTATTATACACAATGATGTAGTTTTAAAAGATACACATTTTTTAACTTTGTATCTCTGTTGTCTTTCATTTGGAGCAAAATGAAATCCAGTCATCAATCTTATGGCAATAATTTGGCCTTACTTAATTGCAAAGAAAATCACAAGGATTCTGCTGATTTTCACAACTAACTACTACACAGTTCTGAAAATGCCCAGGTTCTGTTGCAACCTGGAGTAAGTTTTTCAAAAGGTATGTGAACTTTGGCCCAACTTCTAACATTCCAGTTTGAATGTAGATTTTATACTCTACATTGCAAATCAAATAAGAATTCCTTGTTGAAAATTCTCCATCTATGCCTTCTTTTGAGCTCTGGTGGTGCAGTGGTTAAGAGCTCAGGCTGCTAATCAAAAGGCTGGCAGTTCTAATCCACCAGTTGCTCCTTGGATACCCTATGTTGCTGCCATTTTTTTTAGGTGCCGTTGAGTCAGTTCTGACTCAGAGTGACCCTATGAACTCCAGAACAAAACACTGCCCGGTCCTGCGCCATCCTCACAATCGTTATGCTTGACCCCATTGTTGCAGCCACTCTGTCAATCCATCTTGTTGAGCGTCTTCATCTTTTTCGCTGACCCTCTACTTTACCAAGCATGATGTCCTTTTCCGGGGACTGATCCCTCCTGATGACATGTTCAAAGTATGTGAGACAAAGTCTTACCATCTGTTCTTCTAAGGAGCATTCTAGTTGTACTTCTTCCAAGACAGATTTGTTCATTCTTTTGGAAGTCCATGGTATATTCAATATTCTTTGCCAACACCACAATTCAAAGGCATCAATTCTTCTTCGATCTTCCTTATTCATTGTCCAGCTTTCACATGCGTATGAGGCAAGTGAAAACACCATGGCATGGGTCAGGCACACCTTAGTCTTCAAGGTGACATCTTTGCTTTTCAACCCTTTAAAGAGGACTGTAGATGCAGATTTGCCCAATGTAATGCATCTTTTGATTTCTTTACTGCTGCTTCCATAGATGTTGACTGTGGATCCAAGTAAAATGAAATCCTTGATTTCAATCCTTTCTCCATTTATCATGATGTTGCATATTGGTCCAGTTGTGAGGATTTTTGTTTTCTTTATGTCGAGGTATAATCCATATTGAAGGCTGTGGCTTTTGATCTTCATCAGTAAGTGCTTCAAGTCCTCTTCACTTTCAGCAAGCAAGGTTATGTCACCTGCCTACCACAAATTGTTAATGAGTCTTCCTCCAATCCTGCTGCCCCATTCTTTTGCTTATAATCCAGCTTCTCGGATTATTTGCTCAGAATACAGACTGAATAGGTATGGTGAAATGATACAACTCTGAAGTAATTTGAAAGTCTGGCATAGACTTTCAAACTTTCAATGGGAAAGGTCAAACGGAAATGTAAGATATGTGTCATCTTCATCCCCTCTAAGTGGTGCAAATGTTTTTGTGGTTTTTTTTTTGTTGTTGTTGTTTTTCAGAGGTTAGACATCACCATTTACTTTAGTTATCGAGTGTGTGCCTTAAAAAAATGCAGAAAATGACTCTTCAGATCTTTTCTGGCATGAACGTAAAAATATTCTATTCTATGGAGTAGTGAAGTAGTAGAATGTTCACCTCCCACTGAAAACTTTAAATAGAAGTATAAAAAGTTTAATCTGTAAATTTATATGCATTGTTAAAATTAATATATTTTAAAATATTGGGACTAATTTAGTGTTTACCAACTGAAGCAAAAAAAAAAAAGGCTAAATGTGTTCATTAAGGCTTCCAATATTGTAAAGCAACTAAACATCCTGTATGTAAATAAACAGCCTTTTAAGATAAGCTTACTCATTATTTTGTTATAGTGATAATTTCCTAACCACATCCACTCTGTAGAGCACACTTTTGTTAAAAATGATCATCTATGAGACCTCCCCCTCTCATCTCCATTTCCATTATGTGACAGTTTGATGATGTTTCAGTTCTCAAAACAACAGAAGTTAGTGAAGGCCGCAGATCCAAAACACCTAGTCTCCCTGATGACTCTCTTAATTCAGAGGACATTAAATTCTCCCTTCTATATCCATTTGACTTCAGAGTTACTCTGGATTTTATTATTTTACTTTTTGATTATTTGCCTGAGTATTCACTTTTTTTTTTTTTTTTGGTCTTTGGAGACCATAACTAGTCTCTACTTTTTGATGAGAAATCTTATTTTTGTTATACTTTATTTCCCAAAAATTAAAATACAAAATCTTATTTTTACTATATTTATATTTAGCATTTTCTTCTGGAATTGTATAATATACAAAAGCAATTTATTGCAAAATCTTGCATTAGTGCAACTACACATTCTTACAGCCACAAGAGTTCTGGTTAAAATCAGCACATAATAATTGCATCATAAGTTATGATTCATAACTATACTGTAATTGATAATGAAAACAAAAGACAAATATTTCATGGAGAAATGAATCATCTTTAATCCAGTGTGTTTTTGTATCTTCTAGCTTGTAGTTTAATACATCTACAGAAAGCCTCTCACTATCTTTACCCCTGATTACTATATTAACAATAATACTAATCCATGTAATTATGAATTTTTATGAGAAAGACAATTCATTATATATAGCCATTTTATTTAAATCTTATAACAAATATTAACAAAAAATATTATTATTCCCATTTTTCAAGAGGAAAACTAAAGCATAAAGTATCCACTGCTGTGGAGTCGATTCCAACCCCATAGGACAGAGTAGAGCTGCCCCATAGGGTTTCCAAAGAGCTGCTGATGGATTTGAACTGCCAACCTTTTGGTTAGCAGCCGAACTCTAACCCACTACCCTACCAGGGCTCCATAAGGTAGTCATGTAAACTATCTTTATAGAATCTGTTCTATGTACCCCTTTCATGTCATTTTTTTGTTACTTTATTAATTCACTCACTGTTCAACAAAAATTAATTGAGCACTTAATATGTGCCAACCATGATACTAATTATTGGGCATTTAAGGCTGGGCAGATGTTTTCCCTGAAAAGGAAGGGCTATGAATATGTTTAATAAGCTGGAATAAGGTCCTTGGTATTATACTGAATTAAGTAGTCTCAAAGGTTTCCTAATTAGTTCTTTTTCTTCTCAGTATTCCTAAGTATTATTAAATTATCCTGTAGAAAATGCTTGGCAAGATCACATAGAAGTTTTAGATCTGATTGTAATTTGCCTTTAAAGGATGAAGCAACTGAGAGAAAGTAACAGTAAAGACCTGAGGCTCTGTAGTCAGACTGTCTCAGTTTGAATTTCATTCATTTAGTGATATTGGACTCTGAGTCTCATTTTTGCCATGTTTTAAGGATGAATAATGATTTTAAGTTTGTTATGAGAATGTAAATTGTTTGACATTGCCAGGCTTTTAATAAGCACTGACAAAACCTGTACCTCTTCCCCAAAACAAAACCTTTTTCTTCTATTTTTTCTATATATGCTAAATATGGCCCTCTCTATTCAGTTACTCAAGCTTCAAACTGAGTTCTTACCAACCATCTCCTATCTCTCAGTCATCCACTAAGTAGTCAGTCATCAAGTTTCTCTAATTCTACTTCTTCCTTTAAATAGAAAGAACCCCTCCCTTCTTTTTTCACATGACCACTGATTTAGTATATACTTTTGTCCTTTTTTCCTGGACAATTTACTTAAACCAATCATTCAGGGTCTTTTTATGTTTGTTTTTTCTTTTTTTACTTTCGTATCACCTAAAAAACATAATTTCTAGAATTCTGTGGGAAAGGAAGAAATTCAAACTACCATTGTTATTCTCTTTGAGCTTAAGATAAAGTTGAGGAAACCTGATATAAATTTTTAAAATTACACATTATTTTATGAAGTTTATTGTATTACTGCAACAGATTTCATAAGACAAATTATGAATTGACAAATAGCGTAGAAATTGATTGACACGGGAGTCTAGAAGACTGGGGACAACTGTTGATTAAAAATTTTTAGAAAGGCTTAAAAGTTAATTGGAATCTGGCATTTTGATTAACCAAGAAAGGTGAACAGGTTATTAGTAATTGTAGAATTAAAGCAATCAAAGTAGCATGGCTTAATGTGTCTAAAATTTAGAAATTTTTGAGATTCCCTTCACTTAATTCTAGGGAGTAGGGAATTCAGATCTGTATTTCTTATGCCTCCTGAGGCAGTTTCTGGGAGATATCTGCAGCCTCAGCAGCCACCATGATGAGTAACCTTCAAAGACTAGCCCAGGATGCTTGAAAACAGAACCCTAGAGACTCTCTTTATCTCTAACTACTTCCATGAATGACTGAAACCTGGGAACCAGGTTAAAACTATTATCTCACTGAGGCCCTAGCTGTCACTTCCTAGGCATTACTGGTCATTCCCTCTTATGTGCTGCCACGACACCTTAATGTAGCCCTACTTCTTGGATTTTCACACTACATCGTAAATATCTGTTAATATGTCTGCCTTCTTAATTAAGGAACCAAGTGTTTAAAAGCAGTAGTATATTTGTTTGCTTTTAATTCTGCACCAGGTAGCATGCATTAGTAATCACTTGGTAAGAGAATTTTGACTGAATAATTTCATATTGTTCATCACTCAATTAGTTCTTTTGTCTTGATGACAATATAGCAAGAACTTGTCTTTTTAAAAATTTCTTCTGCGGTGATATATACATATATATGCATATATACACCAGTTATGTATATTATTTATAATTTATTTTTACTGAATTGAATAGATGTGTGGGCATTTTCTAGATACAGTTGTATTTTGAATAATAGTTATACTAAGCTGGCTTCAACTGATAGCTGCTTTCCATGTCCTATAGGCATTTTGATTGATTTTTACAATTCGTGGGTTCTTTAAACTTGCCTGAACACAATTCTTTCTCTACACACATCAAAGAACACACACTGTATTTCATTATCTCAATTGATTGTTTTAACTTCTAATCTTCATGGAAGGGTTCCAATCACTTTCCTGACTCCCTAAGTCATTTACTTTGTTAGTTCAAACCCCCTTGCTCATTTTACTTTCCAAGTTAAAAACTTCAAATGCTAAATCAAAAGATGGGTGAACTTATTTTTAGTAGTATGTATATACACATTTTCTCTTCCAATCTTGCCTCTAGGCTTTCTGAAGCTTCTGCCTGAATAAGATTTTTGGCAGTCCAGAAATTGTGTACTCCCAATTCCTGCAGGCAATTTATTATAAATACAGTAAACATGCAATGTCCATAATATTTTTGAAATACTCTCTGATTTAAGTGCCCATTTCAGGAAGCTGCTTTTAAACATCCCCATACTTCATATGCTCTGATAATCACAGAGAAAGTGGAAAAAATTATTCTGCCTCAAAAGGAAAAAAAAAAGGCATTGTGTGGTAAAGAATATTTTAAAACGTATTTTAAATAATTTCAGACTTACAGAAAAGTTGAAAAAAAATAATTTCCATAAACCGTTCACATAGATTCCCCAAATGTCAACATTTTACCAAGTGGTTTTTGCTATATCATTCTCTTGTTTCTCTATTTTTTTCTGAACTTCTTGACAGAAAGTTCATGAAATGATACAAATTAGCACTAAATAATTCAATGTGTACTTTCTAAAGACAGAGGCATTTTATTAATAATCTTTTATTATCAATTATCACAATTATCAAAATTAGGATATTAAGACTTATAATCATCTACAGACTTTATTCAAAAATTTTCATTTGTATCAAAAGCATCCTTTATACCAAAACAAACATTTTTTGTTTGTTTGTTTTTTGCTTTGGTTCGGTATTACATGGCACATTGAGTTGTTCCATCTTTTTGTTTTCTTTAATCTAGAAGAGTTCCCCCATCTGTCTTTGTCTTTCTTCACCTAGCATTTTTTTAGAGGCCAGTTATTTTGTAGAATGTCTCTTAAATTGTTTGTGCAATATTATCTCGTGGTCAGAATCAGGATACTCATTCTTTGCAAGAAAATCACTGAAGTGATGTTCTGTTGTAAATGCACTGCATCACGAGGCACACGATATCTATTTATCATATTACTGGTAATGTTACCTCAGATTATTTGATTTAGGTGGTGTCTACCAGATGTCTGCAATGCAAAATTATTTTTTTTTTTCCTTTGGAATTAGTAACTATCTTATGGGGAAATACAGTAATATTCTTGTGTCTCATTAAACTTTATTAGTTTTAGCACTCATTGATGATCCTTGCCTGTAACTCTTGTAACTATGGTGGTTACCAGAAGGTGTTTTTCTAATTCTATAATTTCTTCTACATTTAATAGTTGGAATTACATCACAAGAAAAAGGTTTCTCTTCTCCTTTATTCATATATTAATTTATTTTTATCAGCATGGACTTATGGACTTATTTTAGTCTAAGGGTTACAATCCCTTACTATCATTGTTTGCCTTAGATAGCAAAGTATACAAAATTTGTCAGTGGAAGAACCAGCAAAGTGACTCATGTGCCTTTTTGACACATACTATTATTTTTTAGCATTTCCTTATTTTCTGTCACAAAAAAAATATTTTCCAGTCTTATCTTGTATTTTCCTTGACCAAACCCCAGAAAAAGTTATTCATGAAAGAAGTCTAGTTTCTTTTAGTGAAAAAATGATATTTGGAAACTAATATCTACTTGGTAAGCTTATTTCTATTTGGTGGGTATGTTTTCTATAAGATTTTAGTAGACCGAGCTAGCAAATACATACATGCAAATAAAGAAATGCATGCATAAATATCTATATTTATTTGTTTAGCTAACTACCATTCTACCTAAAATAGATTTTATAGAAGTTTGACAAATTTCTTGAAAGATACAATTGAAACTGTTAAAAGAAGAAACTGAAAGGCTGAACAGTCCTAAATACATTAAAAAAATATAATTTTTTTACCAAAAATATTTATATAAACTCCAGATGCAATTTGCTTTTTTGGTAAAAGCTTCCTAATGTATAATAAAAATAACATCAAGCTCAAGCAAACTCTTCCAAATAAATAGAACTGGAACATTTTCCACTTCTCTTTTTAAGGCCAGAATAAACTTGATACTGTATCCATAAAGGACCTCATAAGAAAGGGCAATTGCATTTCAATTTCTGTTATGTAAAGAGATGTAAAAATATTATTAAATCAAACCTAGTGATATAGAGAAAAGTTAATGCATTATGACCAAGTGATGGTATTCTAAAAATGCAAGAAGTTTTTTTTTTGTATTTAATAATCAGTCACTGCTTTTAATCACATTAGCAGAAAAGAAAGAGATCAAATTATCATCTCAGTATATGTAGAATTAACATTTTATATAATTTAGCATTCATACACAATACAATTCATAAAAATCTAAGACAGAAGGAATATTCTTTAAATGTGTAAAGAATATATACAAAATCCTACAGCAAACACATGTTAATGGTGTATTATTAAAAGCTTTCCCCTAAAATTTAAAATAGGGGATACCCATAAAGAACTACTTCCACTCAACATCTTCACGGATATCACTGTCAGTGCAGGAGAGCAAGAAAAAAATAAATAAATAAGGGAAGTTTTCAAAAAAAATAAATAAATAAACCAGTCATTCACAAATAACACGAACACATATGTAGAAAATCAAAATAATCTACATACAAAGTATTAGAATCAGTAAGTTAATTTTATAGAGTTGCTGCATACAAGGTCAGGAAACAAAGACACAAACCCAAATCACTTTATTTCTCCATACCAGAAAAAATGCAATTAGCAAATTAAATTTTAAAATTATCATTAAAATTGGATAAAAAACATCAATATACTGGAAAAAAATCTAATATGTGCAAGATGTCTACACTGAAAACTACAATGTATTATTGAATTAAAATAAAATTAAACAGAAAATATATTATGTACTTAGACTAGATGGCCCAATATGATAAAGATATAACAGCTCTGCAAACTAGTCTATAGATTCAATGAAATGCTAATATAAATTTCAGCAATTTTTGTGTGTGGACATTCGAATTTTGATAGGCTGATTGTAAAACGTATATAAAAATGCAAAGAATCAAGAGGAACTATGACAAACTTGAAAATAAAAAATCTAGAGGCCTGGCACTATGTTTAATAGTAGAGATATCTTTAATTATTATGTTTAATAATCTTTATAAATTATAAAGCTTTAGTAATTAAAAGGAGTCCTGGTGGAGCAATGGTTAAGCACCCAATTGCTAACCAAAGGGTGGGCAGTTCAAATCACCAGCCATTTCACAGGAGAAAGACGTGGCAATCTGTTTCTGTAAAGATTTCAGACTTGGTCGGTGCACAAGTTCTTTGTAGCCGGCAGACCGGCAGGCCTGGCTCCCCTTCCTGGCCCAACGGGAGGGCGGGCTGCCCTGAAGAGGCAGGAGGGGAGAACTGGGCCAGCCATCAAGCAGACCCCCAACCGCATGCGGAAGAGCACGCAGCCGACTTGGCGTTTTTCAGGTTCCGGTGGGATCCCGCTAGATGCCAGAAGTGGGTGGAGAATTGTAGGAGAGCCGATTTAGAAGATAAAACACCAGATCAGCTTAATAAACATTATCAGTTACGTGCCAAACACTTTGAGACCGCTAGGATCTGTAGAACTAGTCCTCATAGAACAGTTCTTCCAGATAATGCTATACCAACAATATTTGATCTTACCAGTCATCTGAACAATCCACATAGTAGACACAGAAAATGAATAAAATAATTGAGTGAAGATGAAATCAGGACACTGACACAGAAAAAAAGAAATTGTCGAAACTTCTGAACAGAAACAACAACATGAAGAAAGAACAGCCATGCTCAGAACATCAATGCAGAAGAAGGCGGTAAAGAACAGGATGAGGACATTTTACTTTAACCCTTCATGAAGAAGAAAACAAAGAATACTTAAAATCTTCCACTGAAATTTTGATTCTTTTGGGAAAACAATACATACCTCTGAATGGACTTGAAGCTAATGAAATCCCAGAAGGTCTCTTTACTCCCGAAAACTTTCAAGCTCTGCTGGAGTGCTGCACACATTCTGGTGAAGAGGTTCTGAGAAAGCACTTGAGACAACAGCGGTTAACACACTGTTCTGTTCAAAAACGCAGCAGAAATAGATGCTACAGATCTGCAACAGCTGCATTCGGGAGGAAACTCTCAGGGAAGTGAGAGACTCACACTTCTTTTCCATTACCACCGACGACATGGTGGACATAGCAGGGAAAGAGCACCTGGCCGTGTTGGTGAGGTTTGTCGATGAATCTCATAACCCAAGAGAGGAATTTGTGGGCTCCCTACCTTATGAAGCTGATGCAAAAATTTTGGCTGTGAAATTTCACACTACGAAAACTGAGAAATGAGGACTAAATGTGGAGTACTGTCTTGGCCAAGCTTATATTGTGGCCACTGAATTTTCTTCCAAGATGAAAGGTGTTGCTTCTAGACTTGTAGAGAAATATCCTCAAGCCATCTAAGCATTCTACTTTTCCTGTGCATTAAACATGTGGTTGGCAAAATCAGTACATGTTATGGGAGGATATGTTACATTGGGAACGATTGAGGAAGTTTGTTGTTTTTTCCATCGATCACCACAACTGCTTTTAGAACTTCACAATGTAATATCTGTCCTTTTTCAGAACAACGAAAAGAGGGGTAATGAACTAAAGGAAATTTGCCATTCTCAAAGAACAGGCAGGCATGATGCTTTTGAAATTTTAGTGGATCTTCTACAAGTGCTTGTTTTATGTTTAGATGGTATAAATAATGACACAAATATTAGATGGAATAACTGTATAGCTGGCTGAGCGTTTGTACTCTGTAGTGCAGTAACAGATTTTGATTTCATTGTTACCATTGTTGTTCTTAAAAATGTTCACTTTTACAAGAGCAATCGGGAAAAATGTCCAGGGTCAAACCTCTGATGTCTTCTTTGCAGCCAGCAGCTTTACTACAGTGCTGCATTCACTAAATGAAGTGATGGAAAATATTGAAGTTTATCTTGAATTTTCGTTGGAGGAAGCCACCAATTTGGCAACAAAATGACATTAAAATGAAACTCCCTGGGAAATTCCACAGAGCTCAGCAAGGTAACCTGGAATTTCAGTTAACCTCTGAGAGTTACTATAAAGAAGCCTTAAGAGTTCCAACAGTAGAGCACATTATTCAGGAACTTAAAGATATATTCTCAGAACAGCACCTCAAAGCTCTTACATGCTTATCTCTGGTACCCTTTGTCACGGGACAGCTCAAATTCAATATGTCAAGCAGCACCATGCTGACGTGTACAGAAGTGACTTACCCAGTCCTGACACACGTCAGCTGAGCTTCATTGTTGGAAAATTAAGTGGAAACACAGAAAAAAAGATACAGAGCTTCCATCCACCATTTACGAAGCCCTCCATCGCCTGACATCAAGTTCTTTCCTAATATTTATGCATTGCTGAAGATTCTATGTATACTTCTTGTGAAGAAGGTTGAGAATGAGCACTTTGAAGATGGACAAAAGCATCTCAGAGCATACCTGAGGAACACTTTGACAGACCCAAGGTCAAGTAACTTGGCTTTGCTTAACATAAATTTTGATATAAAATATGATCTGGATTTAATGGTGGACACATATATCAAACTCTATACAACTAAGTCAGGGCTTCCTACAGGTGATTCAGAAACTATTGAAACTACATAAGAGATGTTTTAAAATAACTATTCTCTTATATTTGATATTTGGAGGAGGAGCTGTAAGGTGTATGTAGGCCACTTAATCACTAAATAGCTTTGCCTATAGGCCTCCAATTGGATACAATAGCCACTGATAATCTACCTATTTAAATGGTCTTTCTTTGAACTCTCATTCTTTGAAGCTGTATCTGTTCTTCCAGAAGATAGTAGTGGAAGTGCCATGTTTTGTTTCTGTGTGATCTCTGTTGTAGCACTCTGGAATTGTTTTAGTTAAGTCATTTTAGATGCAACATTTATCATCTCTGTGGATCCAATTATCAGGTACTGAGTTACAGTTTTTTTAAGAAACAAATTTTGAAGAGGTGTGGAAAGAAGAAGTACATTTTATAAAATGTTACAATGAATCTCAAGACTGATGTTTGGAGACTTCCAGGCAACTTGACACCATAGACAGAAGCACTTCACTGTCCCTCCACAGCAAAAACCCAAAAAAACTAAGTCAAATAGAGACAAACATCTGTCTTGGAAACCTAAGCATCAAATGAAGAGATAAGAACTCAGCCAAGCACTGAATAGAATAAGAAACTAACAGAGAACAGAGAGTGAGGAGAGTTACGAGCGGAGGTCCTCTATCAGCTAACACAGCACAGATTTGCCATCTTGGACTCCTGTTGGAGATTGGTGAACAGGGAGTACAGGAAAGCACAGCTTCAGGGAGCTGCCAGCAAGAGACATAATAACCAGTAACCAGCAATATATGCTTTCCCACCCCCTACCCTTCTTCACCCCGACTAGGCCTCCTCTGCTTCCTGCAGCCACAGTCTCTTGGCCAGGAGGCACTGGCTTCAGCCCTGTACCACTTGAATTCCACCCACCCAAACAGGCTGGCACCTTCAGTATCATTTGTTTGTTGCTGGTGTTGCTTTTTTCTGCTTCTTTCTCTCAAATACCTGGATCTGTGTTCCATCTTTGATTCTTCTTCAAAGGCTGTGAAATGCCGCACAGCTGTGGAACTGCTTCCCGGCCTGCGTTGCCATGCTGGTGGGATCCCTGGGGCTTTTTGTTTTGATTTGTTCTGTTTTGTTTTGTTTGTTTTCTTTTTCTTTTCTTGGCTTGGGAGCCCCTTCTAGCCAGGCTGTACTGCTCAGCTTGGGAGCTACTTCCCCAGTCTGTAGAGCTGCACAGTGGGATCCCTGGGAGCATTTCTCTTTCTTCTTCTTTTTGTTTTCGTTCTCTTTTTTTCCTTTTTGTATTTCTTCATTTCTCAGTTTCTCCTCTCTCTATACATACCTTCTCTTTCTGTCTCCTGAATACCTGGAGCTGTGTGACACCTCTACCCTTTCTAGCCTGGCTGGGGAGCCACCTCCCCAGTCTTTGCAGCTTCACTGGTGGGATCCCTGGAGGTTTTTCTCTCTTTCTTTTTTTTTTTCCCCTCTAATTTTATATATTAATTTATTTTACTTTTTTTTTCTCCATTTCTCAGTTTCTCATTTCTCCACTCCAAGAGCAAGCTCCCTTAGCACTCTTTATTGTTGTTGTTTATTCATTTGTTTTCTGCTCCTGTTTCTCTCTCCTCTATCCCATACCAATCTTAGCAACACACATCACAATCTCCCCGCTACTCTCTGCCTACCTGCACCATGCACTGTACATCACATCCCCATGCAGCACAGGCATGGCCTACTGGAACCTGGCCTGCACTGATTCTTGAACTGCCCTGTTGGCCTAGTATGTGCCACATACAATGAATCCCAGTGACTCTTCTTCAGCTGGACCTGCCCTGCTACACCATAGCTGAGCGACTGACCCTTCCCATTGGACAAGGAGATGAAAAGTATCATGCCCACAGAAAAGCAAACAACAAAGAATGCACAGCCTGCCTGCTCATACATAACCAAATAAAACAAAAAATAAGGATGAAACAAACAAATCTACAATCAATAAATGGGGAAAATAACTACTGAATGTCCTAAAGACAGCAGACAATATCAAAACGTGGTTCCAGTAGACATTCAAAATGCAACACCAGATGACTTTCCAGTAGGAGAAAAGGCACTAGAACTATCTGATAAGGAATTCAAATCTCTAATATTCAGAGCTATCTAAGAGTTGAAGCAAAAAGCAGATAAAAATGAGGAAAAAATAGACAAAGTCATGGAAAATACAGACAAAAAAAGGAAAATTCAGGAAAATAATACAGGATCAAAATGCCAAAATAAATTCACAACTAGAAATCATACAAAAACAACAATTAGAAAGCCAAAAGATACACAACAAGATTTCAGAAAATGACATTGGCACAGAAGGGCTGAGGAGCAGGTTTAAAATGATACAAGACGGGATAAGTAAAACTGAAGACAAACACTTGGATACAACTCTGAGGAAAAAATCACAAAAAAGAACAAATTAAAATAAAGACACACCTGTGGGATACAATCAAAAGCAAAAATTTGTGAGTGATCAGAATTCCAGAACAGGGGGAGAAAACAGAAAACACAGAAACGATCATTGAAGAACTGCTGACAGAAATCTTCCCCCGTATTATGAAAGATAAAAAGCTGACCATCCAAGAAGCTCAACTAACTTCATATAGGGTTGACACCAAAAGAAAATCACTAAGGCATATCATAATCACACTCACTAAAACCAAAGACAGACAAAGAATCCTGAGAGCAGCTTGAGAAAAACAAAAAGTCACATACAGAGGGGAAACAATAAGACTAAGCACAAATTATTCAGCAGAAACAATGCAGACAAGAAGGCAATGGGATGACATATATTAAACCTTGAAAGAAAAAAATTGCCAGCCAAGAATAATATATCCTGCAAAACTCCCATTCAAATATGATGGTGGAATTAGGACATTTTCAGATAAACAGAAATTAAAGGACTATGAAAAAACCAAACCAAACTTAAGAAGAATTACTAAAGGGAGTTCTTCGATCTGAGAACAAACATCATCAGACCACAGGTTGAATCTAGGATGCGAGATTGTACCAGCCGGATACCAACCTAGGAAATGAACTCTCAAGGACTATCCAAAAGCAAAAGAATTACAACAAGGAAACAGAGAGGTTAATCTGTAAGTGACAAGAAAATCAGAACAATAAAAGAGAGAATAAACAGTGTAGATATAGAACCTTCTAATGGAGAAGAAGGCAAGGTGATACCAAGTAATAATAGACTCGTTCAAACCTAGGAAGATAAGGGTAAATTTCAAGATAATCACAAAGAAAGCTAACAAACCTACTCATCAAAAAAAAAAAAAAAAGAAGAAGAAAAACGTAAAGTCTCAGTAAAAACAAAACTTACAAAAACAAAAGAAATGAAAAAAAAATCCACCAACAAAAGAAATTCAGCACAGGGGAGGAATAGGAACAAAGAAAACATCAGCACCACAAAAAAAAAAGCACCACAATATGACAGCAATAAACTCACACCTATCAATAATTACACAGAATGTACATGGTCTAAGTGCACCCATAAAGAGACAGAGAATGACAGAATGGATTAAAAACCAGGATCCATCAATATGGTGTCTAAAAAAGACACACCTTATAAACAAAGACTTAAATTTATTAAAAATCAAAACATGGGAAAAAATATATCAAGCAAACAGATGCCAAAAGAGAGTAGGAGTGGCAATACTAATCTCAAATAAAATAGACTTTAAAACAAAATCCACCATAAAACACAAAGAAGAGCACTGTACCATGATTAAAGGGACAATCCAGCATGAAGAACATAACCATAATAACCATCTACACACTCAATGACAAGGCTTCCAAAATACATACAACAAACTCTAACAGCACTGAAAAGAGAAATTTTCAGTTCCACAATAATAGTAGGAGACTTCCACACCCCACTCTCAGTAAAGGACAGATCATCTAGAAAGAAACTCAGCAAAGATACAGAAGACCTAAAGGGCACAATCAGCCAACATGACGTCATAGACATATATAGAACAGTCCATCCTGTACAGCTACAGTAGTCAAAATAGCCAGATACTGGTACAATGACAGATACATTGAACTATGGAACAGAATTGAGAACCCAGATGTAAATCCATCCACCTATGGTCATCTGTTTTTTGACAAGGGCCCAAAGTCCATCAAATGGGGAACAGTCTTTTTAACAAATGGTACTGGAAAAACTGTATGTCCATCTGCAAAAAAAGAAAGAGGACCCACACCTCACACCATATACAAAAACTAATTCAGAATGGAACAAAGACCTACATATAAACCCAAAAAAAAATATACAGTTCATAGAAGATAAAATAGGATCAATGCTAGAAGCCCTAATACACTGCATTAACAGGATACAAACCATAACCAGCAACTCACAGACTCCAGAAGAGAAGCTAGATAACTAGGATCTTCTAAAAATTAAACACTTATACTCATCAAAAGACTTCACCAAAAAAGTAAAAAGAGGACCTATGGACTGGGAAAAAAATTTTGGACAATACAAATCAGACAAAGTTCTAATCTCTAAAATCTACAAGAAAATCCAACACCTCTACAACAAAAAGACAAATAATCCAGCTAAAAAATGGGCAAAGGAATTGAACAGACACTTCCCCAAAGAAGACATTTAAGTGGCCAACAGACACATGAGGAAATGTTCATGATCACTAGTCATTAGAGAAATACAAATCAAAACTACAGTGAGGTACCATCTCACCCTGGCATTACTGGCATGAATCAAAAAAAGTGGAAATAACAAATGTTGGAGAGGCTCTGGTGAGATCAGAACTCTTATGCAATGCTGGTGGAAATGCAACCATTTTGGAAAACAATATGGTGCTTCCTTAGAAAGCTAGAAATAGAAATACCATATGATCCAGCAATCCCACTTCTAAGAATACATCCTAGAGAAATAAGAGCCGTCACATGAATGGACATATGCACACCCATGTTCATTGCAGCATTGTTCACAATAGCAAAAAGACGGAAACAACCTAGATGCCCATCAACAGACGAATGGATAAACAAACTATGGTACATACACACAATGGAGCATTATGCAATGATAAAGAACAATGATGAATCTGCAAAGCATCTCATAACATGGATGAATCTGGGGGGCATTATGCTGCATGAAATAAGTCAATCACAAGAGGACAAATATTGTATGAGACCACTACTGTAAAACCTCATGAAAAGGTTTACACACACAAAGTAACAATCTTTGATAGTTACAAGGGAGTAGCGAGGTGGGGGGACACTAAATAGAGAATACATAAGTGGTAACTTTGGTGAAGGGTAAGACAGTACACAATACTGGGGAAGGGAGCACAACTTGTACAAGGAAAGGTCATGGAAGCTCATAGACACATCCAAAATCCCTGAGGGACGGAACTGATGGACAGAGGGCTGTGGGGAATTTGATCTCGGGGAACATCTAGCTCAATTAGCATAACATAGTTTATAAAGAAAATGTTCTATATTCTGCCCTGGTGAGTAGCATCTGAGGTCTTAAATGCCTGTGAGAGCCCATCTAAGAGACTCCACTGGTCTCATCCCTTCAGGAGCAAGGGAGAATGAAGAAAACAAGTTATAAGGAAAAGATTAGTCCAAAGGACTAATGGACCACAACTACCATGGCCTCCACCAGACTGAGTCCAGTAAAACTAGATGGTGTCCAGCCACCACCACTGACTACTCTGACAGGGATCACAACAAAGGGTCCCCAACAGAGCTGGAGAAAAATGTAGATCAAAATTCTAACTCACAAAAAAAGACCAGACTTACTGGCCTGACAGAGACTGGAGAAACCCTGAGAGTATGCCCCTTGGACATCCTTTTAGCTCAGTAATGACGTCACTCCCGAGGTTCACCGTTCAGCCAAAGATCAGACAGGCCCATAAAACAAAATGAGACTAATGGGGCACAACAGCCCCCGACAAGGACTAGAAGGCAGGAGGGGACAGGAAAGCAAGTAATAGGGAACCCAAGGCTGAGAAGGGAGAGCGTTGATATGTCCTGGGGTTGTTAACCAATGTTATAAAACAATATGTATGCTAACTGTTTAATGAGAAATTATTTGTTCTGTAAACCTTCATCTAAAGCACAATAAAAAAAAATTAAATCTCGAACCAAAAAAAGACTGATCTTTGACATGTGGGAGTTTTAAGTATGTTGTTAAAAATCTGTAATGGACAGTTAAGGGAATTAGCAGAGTGAGACAAACTGGGAGCTCACAAAACAAGGATTTCAGTGTAGATTTTGTCTTTATCAAATGAACCTAAAGGAACAAGTTACAGTTAAAGTTCGAATGGAAGAGCTTACCATTGTTATTCCACATCTGGTTGCTGCTGTTTACATTCCTTTGTGAGCCTACACATTGATAGACTTTTTGACAAGTATATGTTGAACAGTTCTGTTTCATGGTTAAGACAGACTCAGAAGCCATGGACACTAACAACTGATATATCTGTTTTCTTCTGTCTTTTTCCATGACTATATCTACTGACTCATCCTGATTTATAAGCAAAACTTGGAAAACCTACAAAAATAAGTTTTCTGTGGTTTACCTAAGGAATAGTACAGAAAGTATTACTGTTATTTTTGTACAATTTATTTCAATATAAATGAAATGTGAATTTTGTTTTAAAAAAAATTTTCAACTTCAAAACCCTATAGGACAGTTATAGTCTGCCCTATAGGGTCACTATGTGTGGGAATCCACTGGACGACAATGTGTTGTTGTTTTTTTTATAATTTTTACCTGTGGTTTTGATCCAAAGTTAGAAAAATAGATCAGTAAAGGAGGAAGAGAATACAAAGGCTACAAATCATATTTGTGTGTGTGTGTATGTACATGAATAAAGACAAAAATAACACTGCAGTGCTCTGGAAAATGGATGGTGTTCTCAATAAAAAATTCTGGGTCAATTAGAATACTAGAAAAAAAAAACAAATTTTGATCCCTACCTATTTCCATTAAAAAAATCAATTCCAGTTTTAACGTGCAATGTAATCAAATTCCATAGGAATTTATAAGTGAATGTTTTCATGACATTTTGGAAGGTAAAGATATCTTTAAAGCACATAATAAAACCTAATCATAAAGGGAAAAGTGATAAACTAGAATATGTTACCTAAGAGGTTCTTTTTATTAAAAGCTGCTATTAGGAGAGTTAAAATGAAAAGAGTATAGTGAGAAAAGATGCTTGAAATACATATTTTAAAAAGGTCTCATATGTAGGATCTATAAACAACTCTTAAAAATTAATAAGTAAAAGATTGAAAATCCAATACAAAACTAGGGAAGAGATTTTAACAGGTATTTCACAAAAAAGGATATAGAAACATAGAATAACAATATGAAAATTTTTTAACAGCATTATTCTTCAGGAAATGCAAAATACAAAGGTAAATCAAAAAGTATTGCTACAAAATCATACAAACATTTTGTCTTAGTCATCTAGAGCTGCTATAACAAGTGGGTAGCTTTAACAAACACAAGTTTATTCTCTCAAAGTCTCCCAGGCTAGAAGTTCAAATTCAGGGTGCCAGCTCCAGGGGAAGGCTTTATCTGTCAGCTCTGGAGGAAGGTCTTTGTCATCAATCTTCCTGTGGTCTAGGAGATTTTCTGCACAGGAACATTGGGTCCAAAGGACATGCTCTGCTCCCGGCATTGCTTTCCTGGTGGTATGAGGTCCCCCATGTCTCTCTGCTTGCCTCTCTCTTTTATATCTGAAAAGAGACTGACTTCAGAAAAAAAGTAATCTTGTAGATTGAGTCTTGCCTCATTACCATCCCTGCCGCTAATCCCATCTCATCAACATCATAGACATAGGATTTACAACACGTAGGTAATTCACATCAGTTGACAAAATGATGGATAATCACATAACACTGGGAATTATGGCCGAGTCAAGTGGACAGATACTTTGGGGGACAGAAGTCAATCCATGACACCATTATTAAACAAAAATATCAAAATATAAAGCTTTTGTTTCTCGACATACCCTGTATCTAGGTCTATATACTTCTGAAGGTGGTGTTCCCATCTTTCAAACCATTCCTTGAAGAATTCTGTGCTCTTTGATTTATACCAGGTCAAAATTGCAGTTTTGGCATCCTCGAGGGATTCAAATCGAGTTCTTTTTAAATGTTCTTTGAGTTTGGGGAGAAAAAGAAGTCTGAAGAGGCAAGATCAGGGCTGTAGGGTGGAAGGGGTAAGGTTTCCAAATGAAATTCTTGTAGGAAAGCCCTTTCTACACTCAAATAATGAGCAGATGGGGCATTGTCATGATGTAAAAAAATTGCTCATTACAACTTTCCTGGCCTTTTTCTCACCAATGCAGGTTTCAGTTTTCTTAAAAACTACTTCATGATAAGTCTCCGTGATTGTCCTGTGTCATGTGAGGAAATCTATCATGATTACCCGTTTGGAATTCCAAAAAAACAGTCTCCATAACCTTCTGAGCAGTCTTCCCTCCCTTAGCTCATCTTTGAGGTCTTCCAGACCTTCCTTAAAATGTTTGATCCATCTAAAAACTGTTGTTTTATGTGGAGCAGCATTCTCATAAACTTGTTGCAAAGTTTCAATGATTGAGGAAGATGTCCACTTGAGTTTTGTTAAAAATTTAATATTAACCCTGACCTCAAAATTATTTTTTTCCATGGCACAAAAAATATCCTCTTTTTGAAGGCACCCGAATGAAATCAAGATAAGTGTATTACTGAGAGAACTTGTCTGTACCCCTCCACTGATCACAGAGACATGTTTAAACACAATTTGTTTGGAATAAATTCTTGCATGTAGGACCTTGAACCCTAGCAGCAATTCTTTTTGATTTACTCTAGGAAAACCACATTTAAATAGCACTACTTGCCCTGGTGACACAGTGGTTAAGAGTTTCGCTGCTAATCAAAAGGTCAGCAGTTTGAATCCACCAGCTGCTCCTTGAAAACCCTATGGGGCAGTTCAGCTTTGCCCTATAGGGTCTCTAGTAGTTGAAAGCGACTCGATTGCAATGGGTTTGGTTTGACTTTTTGGTGCACACCCACCAAAATAGTGAGAAGAAAAAAAATAAAAAGACAAAGTCTCGGCAATAGGAACTCTTACATACCATTGGTGAGAGCATCATATAATACAACACTTTGGAAATCTCTTTAGCAGTATCTATTAATTCTGTACATAACCATACCTATTGACCTAACAGATCCACTCACTTATATACTTAATAAAATTTCATATGTATGTTAACAATAATAATCATACTAAAATGTTTCTAACAGTATTATTTATAATATCCTCAAACTGAAAATAATCCATAAGCCTGTCAAAAGTAGACGGATAGGGAGGCAGTGCCAAGATGGTGGAGTAGTCAGATGCTTCTGGTGGCCCCTCTTACAACAAAGAACCTAAAAAAAACAAGTGAATCAATTCTTTATGACAATCTAGGAGCTCTGAACATCAAAGACAAAGTTGAGGAATTGGACTGAGTGGCAGGGGGAGGAAGAGACAGTTCAAAAGCAGTGAGGAGTTGCCAGAACTTATCCAGCAGGAGCCAGCATCCTGCGGGCAGGATCGGCTGGGTGCACGGTGAGACTGGCAGTGGCATTTGGGACACTATTTCAATGATGAGATAGACTGAACAGTGAAGAGTCTGCACAGGCCTCCAGAGCCAGTGAAAAGCATACTCAATTGGCAAAAGATAAGTATATACATCTAACCTACCGTACAGATCATAAAACACCTTGGGAAGAATCTCTCTCCCTTTTATGTATTCCCTCCCCACTCTGAACATGGTCCAGGGCTGGCTTCAGTGATTGCTGCTTCCCCTGGGCCAGAAGTAGGACCCGTCACATGCCCTGAGCTATTCTCCCAGCCTTGGAGAAGGAATAAATTAACAAACAGGAAAAATAATCTGCCAGCTCCTCTAAGCCGGAACTAAGTCAGGCACAGCTCCCATGCCTAGACACAGGCATAAGGGATCCAAGGACTTGGAATGCCTTTCACCCCTGCATAGACCTCTATGGGTCCATTTCAACAACATAGGCCCTCATTAACACAGTACAACAGGGTATATACCTAAACCCTAAATTCACTGTATCAGCTATATGATGAAGTGGCAAGCTGGTAAAATTTGGCAAGGTTATGCCCATTAAGCAAGGTCCTCAACTACCCACATCAGGGGCCTGAGGATTGGTGGCTTCACCCACACCACCAGGCCACCTGTGACAGGTGTCCAAAAATAAGTAGTGCATCCCATTCCTTACAACCAACAGCACTGGATGCCCATAGTCTGGCTGCAAAATCCACCCACTTATGCACTTTAGGGAACAGGGACACACTTTCCTCCCAGACACTTATGGGTGGCCCTCAGCGCCCAGCCTTGCTCAGCAAGTGACCCCCTACTTCAGCCAGATACCTGTGCCTACTCCAATCACTCATGCCCATCTAGGACTGTAGGTGAGAGCCTGCGACACACACTTGGTGACCAACTATCTGGACACCTAGTTGAATCCATACAAGAAAAGTAAACAGACTCCTGGGCTCACATACCTAGTAACAGATCTAACCACTTGGTGAAAGGATGTTAGATCTTCAAAGGCACCAATAATCAAACTAGCTCACATGAGCAGCCTATTTGGGCATATCAAAACATAACAAAACAAGAAGCTAGGACAAAGTAAGCAAACATAAAATAAATAAATATAATAATTTATTGATGTCTTGGAGACAACATTCAATATCAAATCACATAAAGAGGCAGAACATGATGGCTTCACCAAGCTCCCGAAACAAAGAATCAAGAAATCATCTGGAGGAAGAAAACTTCTTGGAATTACTGGAGATAGAACAAAAAAGATTAATATACAGAACTCCTCAAGATATCAGGAAGGCAATCATGTAAAACATAGAACATGCCAAGAAACACACAGACAAAGCACTAGAGGAACTTAAGAAGATTACTGAAGAGCACAAGGGCAAATTTAACAGGCTACAAGAATCCATAGAGAGACAGTAAACAGAAATCCAGAAAATTAAAAATAAAATTTCAGAATTAGACAACTCAATAGAAACTCATAGGAGCAGAATTGAGGCAATAGGAGTCAGAATTAGTGAGATTGAAGATTAAGCTCTTGACATCAACTTATTTGAAGAAAAATCAGAAAAAATAATAAAAAAAAATTAAGAAACCCTAAGAATTATGTGGGACTCTATCAAGACAAATAACCTACAAGTGATTGGAGTACCAGAATGGCGGGGGCGGGGG
>NW_004443983.1:17429650-17455691 GCF_000243295.1 Trichechus manatus latirostris
CCTTAAAGGAAAAAACCTGCCAGCCAAGAATTATATACCCAGAAAAACTGTCTCTAAAATATGATGGTGAAGTTAGGGCATTTCCAGATAAATAGAAGTTTGGGGAATTTGTAAAAATCAAACCAAAATTACAGGAAATACTAAAGGATGTCCTCTGGTTAGAAAATCAATAATATCAGCTAACAACCCAAGACTAGAACACAGGACAGAGCAACCAGGTATCAACCCAGATAAGGAAGTCACAAAAATAAATCAAAACTAAAAGGCTGAAAATAGGGAAACAGAGATGTCAATATGTAAAAGACGACAACACTAAAACAAAAAGAAGGGACAGAAAAATATAGTCATAGATGTTTCATATGGAGGGGAAGTTAAGGCAATATAAAGAAATAAAAGCATGGCTTAAACTTAGAAAAATAGTTGTAAATATTAAGATAACCAGAAAGGAAATTAATAATCCTACACATCAAAACAAAAAACAAGAAAAACATAAAGACTCAGCAAATACAAAATCAACAACAATGAAAAAGATGAAAAGACAAAGAAAAATGACTCAGCACAGAAAATTAGGTGGAACAAAGAAACTGTCAACAACACACACAAAAAAAAGACATCAAAATGACAGCACTAAACTCATACCTATCAATAGTTACACTGAATGTAAATGGACTAAATGCACCAATAAAGAGACAGAGAGTGGAAAAATGCATTAAAAAACATGACTCATCTATATGCTGCCTACAAGAGACACACCTTATACTCAAAGACACAAACACTCTAAAACACAAAGGATTGAAAAAAATTATCAAGCAAACAACAATCAAAAAGAGTAGAAGTGGCAATATTAATCTCTGACAAGATAGATTTAAAGTAAAATCTAGCACAAAGAATAAGGAAAGACACTATATAATGACTAAAGGGCCAGTAAACCAGGAGGATACAACCATAATAAATATTTTGCACACAACAACAGAACTCTGAAATACCGAAAACAAACTCTAACAGCGTTGAAAAGAGAGATAGACAGCTCAACAATAATAGAAGAAGACTTCAACACACCACTTTTGGTGAAGGACAGGACATCCAGAAAGAAGCTCAATAAAGACAAGGAAGATCTAAATGTCATAATCAACCAACTTGACCTCATAGACATATACAGAACACTCTACCCAACTGCAGCCAATCATCTTTTATTTTCCAATGCCGTTGGAACATTCCCCCAAACAGACCACATATTAGGCTATAAAGCAAGCCTTAACAGAATCCAAAGCATCAAAATATTACAGAACATAATTTCTGACCATAAAGCCATAAAAGTAGAAATCAATAACAGAAAAAATAAGGAAAAAAATCAAACACATGGAAACTGAACAACACCTTGCTCAAAAACTACTGGATTATAGAAAAAATTAAGGATAGGATAAAGAAATTCACTGAATCAAATGAGAACAAAAAGATATCCAAATAGAACCTTTACGACACAGCAAAAGCAGTGCTCGGAGGTCAGTTTATGGCAATAAATGCACACATCAAAAAGAAAAAGAGGCCAAAATCAAAATATTAACCCTACAACTTGAACAAATAGAAAGAGAGCAGCAAAAGAAGTTCTTGAGCACCAGAAAAAAGCAAATAATAAAAATTAGAACTGAACTACATGAAATAGAAAATAGAAAAACAAATGAAATAGTTAACAAGACCAAAGCCTGGATCTTTGAAAAGATCAACAGAATCGGTAAACCACTGGCCCAAATGACAAAAGAAAAACAGGAGAGGAAGCAAATAACCCATATAAGAAATGAGATTGGTGACATCAAAACAGACCCAACTGAAATTAAAAGAATCATCACAGAATACTATGAAAAATTGTACTCAAACAAATTTGAAAACCTAGAGGAAATGGACAAATTTCTAGAAACTCACTACCTGCAGAAACTAACACAGAGATAGAACAACTAAATAAACCTATAACAAAAGAAGAGATTGAAAAAGTAATTAGAAAATTCCCAACAAAAAAAAAAAAACCCGGGCCCAGATAGCATCACTGGAGAATTCTGCCAAACTTTCAGAGAAGAGTTAACACCATTACTACTAAAGGTATTTCAGAGCATAGAAAAGGATGGAAAACTCCCAAACTCATTCTATGAAGCTAGCGTAACCCTGATACCAAAACCAGGTATAGACACCACAAAAAAAGAAAATTACAGATGAATATTCCTCATGAGCTATGAAGCAAAAATCCTCAACAACATTCTAGTCATTAGAATTCAACAACATATCAAAAAAAAAAAAAAAATTCACCATGACCAAGTGGTATTCATACCAGGTATGCAAGGATAGTTCTACATTAGAAAAACAATCAATATAATCCATCACATAAATAAAACAAAAGACAAGAACCACATGATTTTATCAATTGATGCAGAAAAAGCATTTGACAAAGTCTAACACCCATTCATGATAAAAACTCTCAGCAAAATAGGAATAGAAGAGAAATTCCTCAACATAATACAGGGCACTTATACAAAGGAAACAGCCAACATAATCCTAAATGGAGAGTCTGAAATCATTCCCCTTGAGAACAGGAACCAGACAAGGATGCCCTTTATCACCATTCTTATTCAACATTGTGCTGGAGGTCCTAGCCAGAGCAAAAAGGAAGAAAAAGAAATAAAGGTCATTCAAATTGGTAAGGCGGTAGCAAAAGTATGTCTATTTGCAGATGATATGATCTTACACACAGAAACCCCTAGAATCCACAAGAAAACTACTGGAACTAATAGAAGATTTCAACAAAGTATCAGGATACAAAATAAACATATAAAAATCAGTTGGAATTGTCTACACCAACAAAAAGAACTTCAAAGAGGAAATTACCAAATTAATACCATTTACAACAGCCCCCAAGAAGATAAAATACTTAGGAATAAATCTAACCAGAGACGTAAAAGACCTTTACAAAGAAAATTGCAAGACACTATGCAAGAAACCAAAACAGATCTGCATAAGTGGAAAAACATACCTTGCTCATGGATAGGAAGACTCAACACTGTGAAAATGTCAATTTTACCCAAAGTGATCTACAGATACAATGCAATCCTGATTCAAATTCCAATGGCATTTTTTAAGGAGATGGAGAAAGAAATCACCAACTTCATATGGAAAGGGAAGAGGCCCCAAATAAGTAAAGCATTACTCAAGAAGAAGAAAAAAGTGGGAGGCCTCGCACTACCCGATTTTAGAAACTATTATGCGGCCACAGTAGTCAAAACAGCCTGGTAGTGGTACAATAGCTGATACATAGACCAATGGAACAGAATTGAGAATCCATACGTAAATTCATCCACCTACATGCATCTGATATTTGACAAAGGCCCAAAGTCCGTTAATTGAGGAAAAGACAGTCTCTTTAAAAAATGGTGCTGGCATAACTGGATATCCACCTGCAAAAAACTGAAACACCACCCATACCTCGCACCATGCACAAAAACTAACTCAAAATGGATCAAAGACTTAAATATAAAATCAAAAACATAAAGATCATGGAAGAAAAAATAGGGACAATACTAGGAGCCATAATACATGGCATAAACAGAATACAAAACATTACTAACTATGCACAAACACCAGAAGGGAAACTAGATAACTGGGAGCTCCTAAAAATCAAACACTTACGCTCATCAAAAGACTTCACCAGAAGAGTCAAAACACAATCTACAGACTGGGAAAAAATGTTTGGCTACGACAAATCCGATCAGCATCTAATGTGTAAAATCTACAAAATGCTACAAAACGTCAACAACAAAAAGACAAATAACCCAATTAAAAAATGGGCAAATGATATGAACAGGCTCTTCACCAAAGAAGATATTCAGGCAGCTAACAGACACATGAAGAAATGCCTATGATCATTAGCCATTAAAGAAATGCAGATTAAGACTACAATGAGATATCATCTCACCCTAATAAGGCTAGCATTAATCCAAAAAACACAAAATAATAAATGCTGGAGAGGTTGTAGAGAGACTGAAACACTTATACACTGTTGGTGGGAAAGTAAATGGTACAACCACTTTGGAAATTGATTTGGTGCTTCCTTAAAAATGTAGAAATAGAAGTGCCATATGATCCAGCTATCCTGCTCCTTGGAATATATCCTAGAGAAATAAGAGCCATCACACGACTAGATATATGCACACCCATGTTCACTGTAGCACTGTTCACAATAGCAAAATGATGGAAACATCCTAGGTGCCCATCAACAGACGAATGGCTAAACAAATTATGGTATATCTACACAACGGAATACTACACAAAGATAAAGAACAACGATGAAGCCATGAAACATCTTATACATGAGGAATCTGGAGGGCATTATGCTGAGCAAATTTAGTCAGTCACAGGACAAATATTGTATAAGACCACTATTATAAGAACTCAAGGAAAGGTTTAAACACAGAAGAAAACATTCTTCAATGGTTGTGAGGGTGGGGAGAGAGGGAGGGGGTATTCACTAACTAGATAGTGGACAAGAATTATCTTAGGTGAAGGGAAGGACAGCACACACTACAGGGGAAGTATATTCAATATTCTTCGCCAACAGCACAATTCAAAGACGTCAAATCTTCTTCTGTCTTCCTTATTCATTGTCCAGCTTTCGCATGCATATGAAGAGAGTGAAAATACCATGGCTTGGGTCAGGTGCACCTTAGTCTTCAAGGTGACGTCTTTGCTTTTCAACACTTTAAAGAAGTCTTTTGCAGCAGGTTTGCCCAATGCAATGCATCTTTTGACTTCTTGACAGTAAGTGCTTCCTCTTCACTTTCAGCAAGCAAGGTTGTGTCATCTGCGTACCACAAGTTGTTCATGAGTCTTCCTCCAATCCTGATGCTGCTTTCTTCTTCATATAGTCCAGCTTCTCGGATTATTTGCTCAGCATACAGATTGAATAGTGAAAGGATACAACCCTGATGCACAACTTTCCTGACTTTAAACCATGCAGTATCCCCTTGTTCTGTTCAAACAACTGCCTCTTGATCTATGTACAGGTTCCTCATGAGTACAAGTGTTCTGGAATTCCCATTCTTTGCAGTGTTATAAAAGGATAGCACTAGTGCGCAGTTAGACAAATCCTCTTCTACCACAGTATTCAGACAACTAGTAATGTTTAAACCTTATAAATCAAGGGGAAAAAAGTATAGTACATTATTCAGAGATATGGAAATAACCACCAAATAAAATAAAATCTGTGAGTGGAAATGGGTCAGGGTCAGGGAATGAGCAAGAGACATTCATTTTAAAGTATTTTATTTTGTAAATATTGTGCATATATTAACAAGGTTATTAAATTATGAGTTCTCATTTAAACATACTAGTTTTGACTTAATGTTGTCACCAAGATTGTCTCTAATTTTTTAACAAATTTCACTAAGGCTAATTAAAAGTATAAAATATATGGCCATTTGAAACCATATTCCACTAATATTTTGTTCCAAAAATAACCTGGGCCTTGGAGAAGGTGTAATTGGTAGACTGATACTCTTTAATAACCTGGGTCTTGGAGAAGGCATAATTGCTAGACGGATACTCTTCAGCAATATTTCAAATTAAGCGAAAACAGATCATGGCCTTTCATGTTTAGAAAGAGCAAACCAAGGTAAGTGCAAAATTAGAGGTTATTGACTATGTGGAATTAAAGCCCATTCTGAATTCTGTTAGAAAAGTCTTTTATAGTTGAAAAATAATTTGATATAAAATATTTTGAGACCATTTGAAGATTATACCTGCTTCTAAAGTTGACTCAAAGTGTTAAGCATTTTGGTAAAATAGTTTCACATACTCATTGTCTTATAAATTTTTATTATTCACTCATTGAGGATATTTAGTATCAGGAATAATGTTTTTCAAACCAATGGAAACAAATGAGAACCATATTTTCTAAGCAATTAAAATTAACCTTGTATTATTTTAGTGTTATTAATAGTATAATATGTTATTATGTTATAGTCACCAGTTTTTATACAATATAAGCGTATTTAATATATGTTTCAAAGACTTGTATAGTTTAGTTTTGATTAACAATTTTAATAACAATATAAAATAGTAGAGTGCATTTTTAAGCATGATTTTAAAATTTGAAATGAAATTGTATCATAAAAATGCCTCAGGTTATTTAAGACTTTTAAGCAATGTATATGGATTATTTTGTTCTGTAGGAAATATAATGCTTATACAAGTAATTATATTATGTAAATTATTGCTTGTGCATCTTTCAAGAATATTATCTTCAGCTGAACTGGGAGAAATTTTTTCTAGAGACGACTATGCCATTAAGTGGCTATGTAATATAGATGAGTTATTAACCTCTCTGAGCTTTAGAATGACACCAAGTTTGAATTGTGGAATTCTAAACAATAAATTATTTTACATTTTTAAGTTTTAATTTACTCCTTAGAGCTCTTCATTCATCCTTCGATTTTAAAATACACTAAATTTATCCTCCAAGACAAATCAGCCATATAAGCAACTAAATTAGAGAAATAAAACTATTGTGTAAAATTTGCTTTCTTTTAGTGAATGATGATGGCAGTTTATAGAAGCCTGTAGGAAATTGCACAGTTTGCAGTGTTAAAAACATAATGTAAATGGGTGGAGTGGAGAAAGCATGAAACAGTAGGAGTGGAGTGGGCACTGCTGAGCCATGGAGACCATGCTTTATCAGAAATGGATAGCCACTTTACAGATTCAGTTGGTTGTTGCCATGTGAGAAGGTGGACCTTGCCTTTCCAGGTCTACATTTTCTCTAGAGAATCTGTAAATTTAAAATTTTAAGTGAAATGTCTAAGTTTTAAAAGTGGATAAAGAATTTAAATTGTGTGAGCCAAAGGAAACCAATCTGCTGGCCGTATCTACCTCATTAAAAAAAATAAAACTAAACTAATTGCTGTTGAGATGATTCCTACTCATCGTGACCGCATGTGTTACAGAGTAGAACTGCTCCATAGAGTTTTCTTGGCTGTAAACTTTATGGAAGCAGATTGCCACGTCTTTCACCCTGCCAACCTTTAGGTAACTAGATGAGCACAAACTGTTTGCATCACCCGGGGACAATTATCTGCCTCATAGATAACAATGTTTGCTCTCTGCTCTTTATTTGTTTTTGTTCTTTTTAAACCTAATATACATAATGGAGCCATAATGGAACTTTTTAAAACAATGATATTAATTAGTGTTTTCCTTAATTTCTTACAGTGTCTCAATTTAATATTAAGATTAAAGGAATGTTTTCATAAAAGTTTATAAGATGATATGCTTTGTCATATACCCAGATAATACCTGGATGAGTCATTACCAAACCAAAACCAAACCCATTTCCATCATGTCAATTCCGACTCATAGCGACCCTATAGGTCAGATTAGAACTGCCCCATAGGGTTTCCAAGGAGTGGCTGGTGATTTCGAACTGCTGACCTTATGGTTAGCAGTTGAGCTTTTAACCACTGCACTGCCAGGGCTCCGAGTCATTACCAGGCACTTGCATTTATAATTGCATTTAATCCTAAATACTTTCCGACACATTAGCATCTAGCATGACCAGAAACCATATCATCTTTGGATCCTAAGGGAACAAAAAATAATTTATAAAATTTGACAGGTAAGTATGTTTTCAAAATAATCTTATGGGGTACATGATATGTGGCAATGTAGCATAATGGAGTATGGTATCTTCTCTGTAGCTCAATTTGAATGACAGTTAAAGCTAAAAAAAAAAATGCTGAACTTTCCTTGGAATATATCCTAGAGAAATAAGAGCCATCACATGGATAGATATATGCACACCCATGTTCATTGCAGCACCGTTCATGATAGCAAAAAGATGGAAACAACCTAGGTGCCCATCAACGGATGAACGGATAAACAAATTATGGTATATTCGCACAATGGAAAATACTATGCAACGATAAAGAACAACAATGAATCTATGAAACATCTTATAACATGGAAGAATCTGGAAGGCATTATGCTGAGTGAATTCAGTCAGTCACAAGAGGACAAATATTGTATAAGACCACTATTATATGACTTCAAGAAAAGGTTTAAACACAGAAGAAAACATTCTTTGATGGTTATGAGGGTGGGGAGAGAGGGAGGGGGTATTCACTAACTAGATTCTAGACAAGAATTATCTTAGGTGAAGGGAAGGACAGCATACACTACAGGGGAAGTCAGCACAACTGGACTAACCAAAAGCTAAGAAGTTTCCTGAATACAACCAAACACTTCGAGAGACACAGTAGCAGGGCAAAGGTCTGGGGACCATGGTTTCAGGGGATATCTAGGTCAATTGGCATAACAAAGTTTACTAAGCATCCCACTTTGGTGAGTGCTGTCTGGAGTCTTAAAAGCTAGAGAGCAGCCATCTAAGATGCTTCAATTGGTCCCAATCCACCTGGAGCAAAGAAGAATGAAGAACACCAAAGATACAAGGAAAATATTAGCCCAAGAGACAGAAAAGACCACATAAACCACAGACTCCATTGGCCTGAGACCAGAAGAACTAGATGGTGACCAGCTACCACCAATGACCACCCTGACGGGGAACACAACAGGGAGTCCCTGATGGAGCATGAGAAAAGTGGGGTGCAGAACTCATATTCTAGTAAAAAGACCAGACTTAATGGTGGGACTGAGACTGGAGGGACCCTGGAAGACATGGCCCCCAGACTCTCTGTCAGCCCAAAACTAAAACCATTCCTGAGGCCAACTTTTCAGACAAAGATTAGACTGGACTATGGGACATAAAATGATACTCGTGAAGATTGTGCTTCTTAGCCTAAGTAGATACGTGAGACTAAATGGGCAGCTTCTGTCTGGAGGCGAGATGAGAAGCCAGAGAGGGTCAGGAGCCAGATGAATGGACACGGGAAATCTGGGGTGGAAAGGAGGAATGTGCAGTCACAGTATTGGGAGAACAACAAGGGTCGTATAACAATGTGTGTATAAATTTTTGTATGAGAAACTAACTTGAATTGTAAACTTTCAATTAAAGCACAATAAAAACTGAAAAAAAAAATTATAATGTTAAGTAGACAATGTATTATAATTTACTTGCCATTTGTTAACATATGTACATACACACATACATGCATGTGCGAAATTTGTACATTAACTCAATATGTAATGAAGAAAGTTTGTTCGAGGGCACTAAAGACTTGGTATAAAAGTCTTGGTGTTTAGTATTTGTTTGTCCACCACGGGTAGTGCTGTGTTTTATTTCTGGCTAAAGAATATATATACTTATCTTTAGGTTTTTTTTTTTTTTCTCTTATGTTTTTAACTTGGTATATTTTACTAAAATAATTTCATCTTATTTCATCTGTGATAACATAAATAGCAGCTCCAGGGTATTTTTTATTGCTTGTGTTAAGACCCACTGGATATCTAGTGCTTAGAATACTGACTGACACATGGTAGGTTCTCAAAGAACATTTTTCTAATGAATGAATTATGCTTCTGGGTTGTTTTAAGACACATCCTTAACAAATGCCTTTTTGTCTCCTCTATGAGAATAACTATAGAATAGTAGTATTAGAGAAAATGTTGGGAATTGAAGTAGAAAATAATTGATCCCAGAACCATAAGCACTGTGGTAGGGTAACAAGGAAAAAAAAAAAAAAAAGGATAGTCTTATAGGCCTTGTGCACAGAAGTATCTGAAAATGAAGGGGGTAGGCTATTTATATGAAAAGAGAGAGGTGAACCAAACAGGTCATGTGAATTATCTCCACCAGAAAAATAAAACAGCTTTTCTATCAGTGAGCTTACTGTGTCTTCTATGTTTGTTTTGAACTAAAAGATTGAAAGAGTGCTGTGTTATTCAAGTTCAAACCCTTCACTGACCTCTCAACTTTTACAAGATGCCTTAACAACTTTAGACTTTTTAGTTACTGGTTCAAAGATAAAATGTTATGGGTGTGCACAAGGTTTGTCCCCTCAGTTGCAAATAAATTGAAGCAAAACTAAATTCAATTTAATTTTCCTCTGGCACAGCGGGTGATCGTTGAGATTGGCCATTTGCGGTTCAAAGCAACTGAACTATGTTGTGTTTTCTGGACAAAATTTTCTGACCATATGTATACCATATGATGTACTATTACCATGCTTAAATAATATTTCTTGTTCCTCCCATTAGGATAAAGATTATGACTTTAATAAGGGTTTGATATTTATTAATTAAAATGTTTAAGTGAAATTTTACAAATAAGATTACAATATACATTTACACTTACAAAGCTGATGGTGTCCACATTTCCACAGCTCTCTAAAATAATCATTAAAATTACTGAATCATTTCTTATCTACATTTTAAAATGTCAAAACTGCCACAGTTTGTCAATTTTATCCTAAATGAACTCTGTAAAAGTGAAGAAGTATATATATCTATACATTTTGGTTAATAAAGCAAGTTCAATTTCTAATTTATACTCATGCAAAATACTTCTCTGTATAGATACTATAATTTGAAACCTCTCTCTCGATTTCTCATGTTTGCTGCTTTTGTCCCTAGAGTAGGTAATTGCATATTTCCTATCACAAAACAGGTATCACAGTTATTACAAGCTTCAATAAATAACTTTGAGTACTAACTCAAGAAATCCACAAATCATATCCTGTGATTTGCAATGTCCCAAAGAAGGGAAAGAAAAAAGCAAATGAAGAGAAATTTATCTACGCTTGGAATGTTGAAACCTGCAGGAGAGTATCGCTTATTCTAATAGTAAGAAAAAACTGAATAATTTAAAGAACTATGTTTTCTTTTCAGAGATCTAAATTTTTAAGGCATCCAAGAGAACTGATATCCAAAGAGTAAAATCCTCTCAGAAGGGACCAGATGTATGGACTATTACCCCTTTAGTACAGCATTGTAAGAAGACGTTTTTGCTATAGAAGCTGTGCACAAAAATCAGCTACAATTTTAATGAATGACTATAGGCTAGATATGGAATAGGCACACAGGTCCTGTCTAAAATTGAGCCTTAACCTAGAGAACTTAATTATTAAAATACTCTACAACAAACTTAGACTAGTAGTAATAAGCAATAGCAGTCCGAGTGGGAGGAGGGCAAGAGTGTGGAAGAAACACTTTCTTGTTTCACAGTTATGCAGAGACTGTGAAAGATAAGGAATACTAAAAAATTTTCCAGGACCTCAGACCATGCATAAAGTGTTAAAAATTAAAGTCTTTGATGTGATGAAGGCAAAAATAGCAAATAAAAAGCTATAAAGCTGGCTCCACTCTTGACAAAATTCACTCCATTTCCTATATTACATAGATTATAGAAGTTGAAGTGTGCCCCTTTCTGGGTATAAATACTAACTACTTCAGTTTGTACTGTGCTTCTACAAACAATGTCGGGCATGACAAGAAAAACTATAGACTAATATCTCTCATGAACATAGACCCGTAAATCCTTTGTCAATATTAGTAAACGAAATACAGCAGTGTATCAGAAACATAATAGAGCTTGACAATACGTTGCTTATCCCAGAAATGCCTGATTTTGTCAATATTTGAACACTGATTAATGTAAATCATCACAACAGACTAAAAATTAAACAATGATATCATAGATGCAAACAAACGTTTATAAAACTCAACATATGTATGTGACACAAAATTTCTGTAGACTAGGAATGAAAGGAAATTTTCTCAACCTGATAGAGATAATCCACTGGAAACATACTTGTACTGAATAGTGAAAGAATATTTTACCCCCTAAAATCTCAAAGAAGGGAAGGATGTCCATTTCCACTAATTCCATTTAACATTGTCTTGAAAAGACCTACTCAGTGAAATAATGTAAGAAAAAATAAATGAAAGAAATACAAATTGAAAACAAGAAATAGAATTTTTTTTTGGTAGTGAAACAAAATTAACAACTACATAGAAAGCTACAAAGAAACTGGAAAAACTAACTCTGAGTACTAATAAGTGAGCTTAACCAGTCTGCAGAATAAAAGGTCAAAAAAAAAATTTGAATGTATATTATAAATAACAAAACGTATTTTAGAAAATCAAATTTATATTGGCAATAGCAACTGAAAAGTGATGGGAAAAAAACAATATTTTTAATAAAAGCACTGACAAGAAATGCTTAGGCATAGATCTAAATAAACTAAGTAAAAGATTTATATGCTTAAAACATGATAAGAGAAATTAAATAAACACAAATAAAAAATGAAACCTGTTGCTGTTCAATCATTTCTGACTCATAGTGACCAAATAGGGCAGAGTAGAACTGTCCCACAGGGTTTCCAAGGCTGTAAATCTTTACAGAAGCAGACTGTCCCATCTTTCCTGTAGAGTGACTGGTGGGTTTAAACAGTCGACCTTTCAGTTAGCAGCTGAGCACTTAACCAATGCACCACCAGGACTTCTTAGACACAAATAGAGAGATATATATTGAGTTTATGAACTGGAAAACTCAAAAATTACTAAGGTAGCAATTTTTCCAAAATTGAGGTAGAGATTCAAATCACAAGCAAAATCTCAGCAGGGTTTTATAATAATTGCTAAGTTTATTTAAATTTTTAGTGGAAATGTAGAGGACCTACATTAGTCAAAATACTTTAAAGTAGACATATGAAAAACCTACAATAATAAAGTTAGTATAGATTTGGAAGAAAGAAAGACATATAAGTCAATGAATCAGAATATAGCACCCAGGTATAAATCCATACATATTTTTTCAACTAAATTTTACAGAATGAAAGATGCGAAGGTAATTCAAAGAAAAAAGGAGAGAGAGAAAAACTTTTCAACCAATGGTGCGAAATCAATTAACCATTCGTAAAAAAAACTTGATCCATATCTTGCACCATATATAAAATGCAATTTTAAATTGATAATATAACTTAATGTAAATCCTAAAACTTTATAGTTTCTTTTAGAAAACAGAAAAATCTTTGTGAAAATAAAAGAAAAAAATTAATGACTCAACATACACCTACCAAAGGGGAAGGGAGGGCAGTGAATTGGTATTGCTGGGTGCCAGGACACTGGGGCAAAAAATTAATGAATTAGACATTTTAAAATTAATACTTCTTTTCTAAAAACATTAATATGAAACTAAAAAGACAAGTCAGAGACTGGGAGACAATAATCGCAAACACCTTTTTAATAAAGAAATTTTATACAGGATATATGAAGAGAATTTGCAACTTAATTAGAAGCAAATCTAATTTAAAATTAGGTAATGACATCATTAATCATTTGGAAAATGCAAATTAAAACCATTATGCAATTTTGTGACATATTTAATAGAACGGTTAATATATTTAAAAAACCAACAAACAAAATGAAAAGTAAGACAAAGTTTAACGTGCTGACAGAGACTCAGACAAGGTAGAAATGCATACATTGCTGGTGGTAATGCAAAATGTGCAGTCATCATGGAAAAGGGCTTGGTAATGTCTTATCAACTTACACATACCACGTGACCAGGCAATCTTACTACTACTACTATCCATTGCCGTCCAGTAGATTCCGACTCATAGTGACCCTATAGGACAGAGTAGAACTACCCCACAGGGTTTCCAAGGAGCAGCTGGTGGATTCAAACTGTCAACCTTTTGGTTAGCAGCCGTAGCTCTTAACCACTATGCCACCTGGTTTCCAAGCAATCTCTAGTTATTTACCCAAGAAAGGTGAAAATATGTTCACACAAAGGCATATATGTGAATGTTTATACCAGCTTTATGCACAATAACTCCAAAATGAATATAATGCAAGTATCTATTAACTTGGTATTTGATTAAAATATGTTATGGTCTATATATACCCATTACAACTCAGAAATAAAAAAAAAAAAAGACTCACTGGTGTATGCAACAATAGGGTAGATATAAAAAGCATTATGCTAAGTGAAATAACCTAGACACAAAAGTCTACACATGGTACCATTATTTATACTACTTTCTAAAAAAGGCAAAACTATAGTGAAAAATGAGGTCAATGATTGTCAGATAATAACTTTGGGTAGAGGTGCTGAACTGCAACGTGATGAAAGGGAATACTTGGGGGGTGATGAAAACTGTTGTATATCCAATTGATATCGTGGTTATACTGCTGCATAAATTTATCAAACACAAAGTATACACCAAAAAATGGTAAATTTTACTGTATAAATTAAACTTCAATAAGAAGGTAGAGAGGTAAACTTTGTAAATACTACTGAACAAGCCTAAAGAAAGTTTGGATGTGTTAGGAAGCAGGAATATTGCAAAGTTGGACCCTCTCCACCAGCAGTCTGCTTCTTCTATAATTAGTTTGGTTAAGGGATCTTCTAACTTTTGTCTTGAGCAAAAATGTTCAATTACTTAAGTTGGAATGATTAATTTCTGTATAAAGTGGTAGAAAATATTGTTCTCTTCCTAGCTTCAAGAAATGTAGCATATGAACAGCTCAATGAACATATTTTTCTTAGTTTTAATTAAAAATTAACATAGTTGTTAAAAACTCAATTGTACAATACAGTATTAAGTAAAAATAAAATCCTCCTCCAATACACCTTCAAAATTATCTCCCCTGTCAACAGTCTTGAAAGATGTCCCTTGGGGAGATATGTAAAGAAATATCCAGAAACACTCATTTCATGTCAGATATCTTCAGATATAAATTAAGTTGAATGTATTAGGTGTATTCTGTAACATCAACTATGTCAAATTTAATATGTTTAGATGAAGCTGCTAAACTTGTTAACACCTACTTGTGAAAAACCCAGAAGGATAGAGTGATTTTACAGAATTACGCATCCATTTCTTTGACCACTTAGAATTCATACAGATATTCAGGATCTTCCAGGTGCTGAAAGTCTCTTCTATGCACATTTGCAACACTTCTGTACCTACATTCTTCAAACCAAGTAGTCTATTTGCTGCCATTGTTGCTGCATACCTAAGCTTGATTTATGTTGTTTAATTCATGAAATGCACAGATGTTTATACACCAAAGTAATAGCTTGCAGAGTTAACCACTATTATGGTTTAGAATTCAAGATATTTTGGGGGAAAACTATTAAGGAATCTGAAATACTTGAAAAAACTGAGCTGAAGATAAACTTTAATTTGGTATGTTTGCAAAACTAATCACTGACATGAATACTTAAAAGTTAATGAAGAAGAAAAGATTTTAGGTTTTTTAAAATTGAGAAATAGATTTATCCATTTCTAAGTAAAATTATAAATAAGCATCCAAACTTTCCATTTATCTTAAACAGTTTGAAATTGACCACAATACTTTGTCAGAAAAAAATATTTTCTGAAAAAAATTTGTTGTTGTTAGATGCTGTCGAGTCGGTTCCAACCCATGGCAACCCTATGAACAACAGAACGAAAAACTGCCAGGTCCTGCACTGTCCTCACAATCATTGTTATGCTGGAACCCATTTTTGCAGACACTGTATCAGTCTATCTCATTGAGGGTCTTCCTCTTTTTTCCTGACCCTCTACTTTACCAAGCATGATGCACTTCTTCATGGACTGATCCCTCCTGACAACATGTCCAAAATATGTGAGACGAAGTCTCACCATCCTTGCTTCTAAGGAACATTCTGGCTGTACTTCTTCCAAGACAGATTTGTTCATTCTTCTGGCAGTGCATGGTATATTCAATATTCTTTGCCAACACCATAATTCAAAGGTGTCAATTCTTCTTTGGTCTTCCTTATTCATTGTCCAGCTTTCACACGCATATAAGGTGATTGAAAACACCATGGCTTGGGTCAGATGTGCCTTAGTCTTCAAGGTGACGTCTTTGCTTTTTAACACTTTATACCGGTATTTTGCAGCAGATTTATCCAATGCAATGTGTTTTTGATTTCTTGACTGCTGCTTCCATGGGTGTTGATTGTGAATCCAGGTAAAATGAAATCCTTGACAACTTCAATGTATTCTCCGTTTATCATGATGTTGCTTATTGGTCCAGTTATGAGGATTTTTGTTTTCTTTATGTTGAAGTGTAATCCATACTGAACGCTCTGTGTAGTCTTTGCTCTTCATCGGTAAGTGCTTCAAGTACTCTTTACTTTTAGCAAGCAAGGTTGTTTCATCTGCATAATGCAGGTTGTTAATGGTCCCGAAAGCTTGACATCATCCACATCGTTAAGGTCAACTCAACTTTGAGGAGGCAGCTCTTCCCCAGTTGTCTTTTGAGTGCCTCCTAACCCAAGGATCTCATCTTCTGGCACTATATCAGAAAATGTCCCGCTGTTATTCATAAGTCTTTCACTGGCTAATTCTTTTCAGAAGTGGACCACCAGGTCCTTCTTCCTAGTCTTAGTCTGGAAGCTCAGCTGAAACCTGTCCACCATGGACTACCCCTGCTGGTACTTGAATACTGGTGGCATAGCTTCCAGTATCACAGCAACATGCAAGCCCACACAGTACACCAAACTGGCAGACTCGTGGCAGCGAAAAAAAAAATTAATATATATTTGACTCTCAAATATACACCTCTTATACAGGTTTTTTTGATTCTTGTAAAGTGTATATAACATTTGCCAATTTAATGTTTTCAACATGTACTGTTTAGTGACATCAATTACATTAATCTTGTTGTGTAATCATCACTAATTTCCATTGCCAAACTTCCATCACTTAAAATATAGATCATTTTTAATGACGATTGGATGCATTAGATATATGGAAATGTCACATATCTAGGTATTTAAACTGCTTCTAAATTACATATTTTATAATGCTTTTATCAAGAGTAATTATTTGTGCTTGTGAAATAAACATTGGTTAATTTACTTTAATTATAGATCACTTTTAACTGCACTATGGGAAACATCTTAAAAACAATGTGGCAAGTAATATTTCATTTGATGTCAGAGAATTGAATACAGTCACTTTAGATGTATTTAACATTTTCAATGAAGTTGCAACAATTTCACATTTAATTGCAGTCAAATCCAGGTCTTTTTCCTTCTCCCCTTTTATATGAGAGGTGGGGTCCGTTGTCATCGGCACCTTTTCCCTCATCTATGGAGATGGCATATGTTGTACTCAGCTTCTAAAACTACAGTTACAGCTTTCCTTACACCAGCAAAAGACCTTCAGGTTACAGAGTGTACTGCAGCTGTGGCTAACTTCCATAGCCACCTTTTGTGCTGGGAAGGTTCTGGTACTTTCTTTGCTTACTTGAGACTATCATCACGCCTAATCTGTTGCTAACATCCCATACAGCCATTTCTATTCTACTGTTCCCATACAAATGTAGCAAGATGGAACATCTTAAAATTGCCAACTCCTAAAATCTCAGACAAAGAATGGGTACGTATCTTTTCAGCTTTAGAGTCTTAAACTCCCTTAGAGATTCTATAGTCCCAACTTTTGATTTGATCAGAGGACAGAGAAGAACACAATTTTGTGTATCCTTGTTGTATTCCTTTCAAATCACTTTCTTAAAGGAGAATGGTAGTAGTAATGGTACAGCAAGGTGACTGGTTCCGCCTTGTGTTATCTTCTCCTGCATATTACATTTTTATTTTGTTTTGTTTTAGTTATGAGTTTCTGGGGAAGAGCTTGTTTATTTTTACTTTTTCCCGTACCAAAATGTATGCATACATTGTTATGTGACTTTAATTGGTCTCCCCATACTGTGACAGCACACTCCTCCTTTCCACCCCTGATTCCCCATGTCCATTCAACCGGCTCCTAACACTCACTGCCTTCCCATCTCACCTCCGGACAGAAGCTGTCTGTTTAGTCTCTTGTATCTACTTGAGCTAAGAGGCACACTCCTCATGAGTATCACTTTATGTCCCACAGTCCAGTCTAAACCCTGTCTGAAGAGTTGGCCTTGGAAATTGTTGTAGTTCTGGGCTGATAGAGAATCCAGGGGCCATACTTTCTGAGGTACCTCCAGTCTCAGTCAGACCATTAAGTCTGGTCTTCGTATTAGAATTTGAGTTCTGCACCACACCATTCTCCTGCTCCATCCGGGACTCTGTTGTGTTCCCTGTCAGGGCAGTCATTGGTGGCAGTCAGGCACCATCTAGTTCTTCTGGTCTCAGGCTGATTAAGTCTCTGGTTTATGAGGCCCTTTCTGTCTCTTGGGCTAATACTTTCCTTGTGTCTTTGGTGTTCTTCATTCTCCTTTACTCCGGGTAGTTGGGACCAATTGATGCATCTTAGATGGCCGCTTGCAAGCTTTTAAGACCCCAGATGCCACTCACCGAAGTAGGATGCATAACACTTTCTTAATAACCTTTGTTATGCCAATTGACCTAGAGGTCCCATGAAATCATGGTCTCCAGACCGCTATCCCTGCTACTCTGTCCCTCAAAGTGTTTGGTTGTATTCAGGAAACTTCTTAGCTTTGGTTTAGTCCAGTTGTGCTGACTTCACCTGTAGTATGAGCTAACCTTCCCTTCACCTAAGATAATTCTTACCAACTATCTAGTTAGTAAATAACACTCCCCCTTCCTCCCCACCCTCGTAACCATCAAAGAATGTTTTCTTTCTGTGTTAAAACTTTTCTTGAGTTCTTATAATAGTGGTCTTATACAACATTTATTCTTCTGTGACTGACTAAATTCATTCAGCATAATGACCTCCAGCTTCCTCCATGTTATATTTCACTGCATTATCATTGTTCTTTATTGTTGTGTATTATCCCATTGTGTGGATATACCATACTTCGTTTATCCATTCAGCCATTGATGGGCACTTAGTGTGTTTCCATCTTTTTGCTATTTTGAACAGTGCTGTAATGAACATGGCTGTGGGATATCTATTCATGTGATGGCTTTTATTTCTCTAGGATATATTCCAAGGAACAGCATAGCTGGATCATATGGTACTTCTATTTCTAGCTTTTTAAAGAAGTGCCAAATTGATTTCCAAAGTGGTTGTACCATTTTACTTTCCCACCAACAGTGTGTAAGTGTGCCAGTCTCTCCACATTCTCTCCAGCATTTATTATTTTGTGTTTTTTGTTTTAATGCTAGCCTTGTTGGGGTGAAGAGGTATCTCATTGCAGTTTTGATATGCATTTCTCTAATGGCTAATGATCTTGAGCATTTCTTCATGTGTCTGTTAGCTGTCTGAATATCTTCTTTGGTGAAGTGCCTGTTCGTATCCTTTGCCCATTTTTTAACTGGGTTATTTGTCTTTTTGTTGTTGAAGTTTTGCAGTATCTTGTAGATTTTAGAGATTAGTTGCTGATCAGATTTGTCGTAGCCAAAATTTTCTTCCCAGTCTGTAGTTTGTCTTTTTACTCTTTTGGTGAAGTCTTTTGATGAGCATAAATGTTTGATTTTTAGTAACTCCCATTTATCTGGTCTCTCTTCTGGTGCTTGTGCATTGTTATTTATGGTTCATATTGTGTTTATGCAATGTATTAGGGCTCCTAATGTTGTCCCTATTTTTGTTCCATGATTTTTATTGTTTTTGATTTTATATTTAAGTCTTTGATCCATTTTGAGTTAGTTTTTGTGCATGGTGTCAGGTATGAGTCTTGCTTCAGTTTTTTGCAGATGGATATCCAGTTATGCCAGCACCATTTGTTAAAGAGACTCTTTTCCCCAGTTAACGGATTTTAGGCCTTTGTCAAATATCAGCTGCTCATAAGCGGATGAATTTATGACTGGATTCTCAACTCTGTTCCATTGGTCTATGTATCTGTTGTTGTACTACTACCAGGCTGTGTTGACTACTGTGGCAGTATAATAGGTTCTAAAATCAGGTAATGTGAGGCTTCAGACTTTGTCCTTCTTCTTGAGTAATGCTTTACTTATTTAGGGCCTCTTCCCTTTCCATATGAACTTGGTGATTCGTTTCTCCATCTCATTAAAAAATACTAGTGGAATTTGGATCAGGATTGCATTGTATCTGTAAATCACTTTGGGTAAAATTGACATTTACACAATTTTGAGTCTACCTACCCATGAGCAAGATATGTTTTTCCACTTATTCAGGGTTCTTTTGGTTTCTTGCAGTACTGTCTTGTATAGATCTTCTACGTCTCTGGTTATATTTATTCCTAAGTATTTTGTCTTCTTGGGGGCTATTGTAAATGGTATTGATTTAGTGATTTCCTCTTCGAGGTTCTCTTTGTTGGTGTAAAGGAAACAAACTGATTTTTGTATGTTTATCTTGTATCCTGAAACTTTGCTGAAATCTTGTATTAGTTCCAGTAGTTTTCTTGTGGATGCTTTGGGGTTTTCTGTATGTAAGATCATATCATCTGCAAATAGAGATACTTTGACTTCTTACCTACCAATTTAGATGTCTTTATTTATTTTTCTAGCCTAATTGCTCTGGCTAGGACCTCCAGCACAATGTTGAATGAGAGTGGTGTTAAAGGGCATCCTTGTCGGTTCCCATTCTCAAGTGGAATGCTTTCAAAGTCTCTGCATTTAGAATGATGTTGGCTATTGGCTTTATATAAATGCCTTCAATTATATTGAGGAATTTCCTTGTATTCCTATTTTGTTGAGTTTTTATCATGAATAGGTGTTGGACTTAGTCAAATGCATTTTCTCCATCAATTGATAAGATCATATGGTTCTTTTGTTTTATTTATGTGATGGATTACATTGATTGTTTTTCTAATGGAAACCATCCCTGCATACCTGGTATAAATCCCACTTGATCATGGGGAATTATTTTTTTGATATGTTGCTGAATTCTCATGACTAGAATATTGTTGAGGATTTTTGCATCAGTGTTCGTGAGGGATATTGGTCTGTAGTTTTCTTTTTTTGTGGTGTCTTTGCCTGGTTTTGGTATCAGGGTTATGCTGGCTTCATAGAACTGAGTTTGGGAGTATTCTATCCTTTCTATGCTCTGAGTAGTAGTGTTAACTCTTCTCTGAATGTTTGGTAGAATTCTCCAGTGAATCCATCCTGGCCAGGGTTTTTTTAGTTGGGTGTTTTTAAATTACCTTTTCAATTTCTTCTTTTGTTATGGGTTTACTTAGTTGTTCTACCTCTGTTTGTGTTAGTTTAGCTAGGTAATGAATTTCTAGAAATTTGTCCATTTCCTCTAGGTTTTCAAATTTGTTAGAATACAATTTTGTATAGCATTCTATTATGATGCTTTTAATTTCAGTTGGGTCTGTTGTGATATTACCCATCTCATTTCTTATATGGGTTATCTGCTTCCTCTCCTGTTTTTCTTTTGTCAGTCTGGCCAGTGGTTTATCAATTTTGTTGATCTTTTCAAAGAACCAGCTTTTGGTATTGTTAACTCTTTCAATAGTTTTTCTCTCTGCATATGAAAAATCTATGTCTACATTTTTTAATTCCTTCTTTTTTGTTTTAATGTCGTCTTTTACATATTGACATCTGTTGTCATGGATTTAATCGTGTCTCCCAAAAAATGTGTGTAGCAACTTGGTTAGGTCATGGTTCCCAGTACTGTATGATTGTGTTATCTGACGTGATTTCCTTATGTGTTGTAAACTCAATCACTATGATGAGATTATATGTGATCTCCTTATGTTGTAAATTCTATCTCTGTGATGAAGTTATACTGATGAGGTTGAAAAGATTAGATAGTGTCTTAATACAATCTCTTTTGAGATATAAAAGAGAGAAGCAAGCAGAGACACATGGGAACCTCATACCACAAAGAAAGCAGTGCCTGGAGCAGAGCTTGTCCTTTGGACCTGAGGTTCCTGTGCTAAGATGCTCCCAGACCAAGGGAAGACTGATGCATCACAAGGACCTTTCTCCAGAGCTGACAGAGAAAGACTTCTCCTGGAGATGACATCTTGAATTTGGACTTGTAGCCTACTGGACTGTGAGAGAAGAAACTTCTATTTGTTAAAACCATCCTCTTGTTATATTTCTGTTAGAGCAGCACTAGATGACTAAGACATCTGTTATTCTATTTTCAGTGTTTTAGCTTTGATTTACTTTTGTGACTTCCCTATCTGGGTTGATATCTGGTTGTTCTGTCCTATGCATGGTTTCTTCTAAGTAGTCCAAGCTTATTCTTATTGACTCTCTTTTGTAGATGACTTTTCTTTTATCCCTGGCTGCTCTTAAAATTATCTCTTTATCTTTGGTTTTGGCAAGTTTGATTATAATATGTCTTGGTGACTTTCTTTTGGGATCTACCTTATATGGGGTTCGATGAGCATAGTGGATAAATATCTTGTCATCTTTCACAATATCAGGGAAGTTTTCTGCCAACAAATCTTCAACAATTCTCTCTGTATTTTCTGTTATCCCCCCTGTTCTGGTACTCCAATCACTCGTAAATTATTCTTCTTGATAGAGTCACACATGATTGTTAGCATTTCTTCATTTTTTTTCAATCCTTTTATCTGATTTTGCCTCAGATAAGTTGGTGTCAAGTGCCTTGTCTTCAGATTCCCTAATTCTGACTTCCATTGCCTCAATTCTGCTTATATGACTTTCTACTGAGGTGTCTAATTCTGAAATTTTATTGTTAGTATTCTGGCTTTCTGACTGCTGTCTCTCTATGGATTCTTGTAGCCTGTTAAATTTGTCTTTATGCTCTTCTCTAATCTTTTTAATTTCTTCTACTGTGTGTTCTGCATTTTGCTTAATTTCCTTCCTAATTTCTTGAAGATATTAATCTTTTGCATTCTGCTTCTGTTAATTCCAAGAAATTTTCCTCTTCTCGAAAATTTCTAGATTCTTTATTTTGGGAGCTTGCTGAAGCCATCATAGATTGCCTCTTTATGTGATTTGATATTGACTGTTGTCTCTGAGCCATCGATAAGTTATTTGTTTTATGTTCGCTTACTGTGTCCTAGCTTCTTGTTTTGTTTTGATATGCCCAAATAGGCTGCTCATATGAGCTAGTTTGAGTAATGGCACCTTTGAAGCTTTAATGTCCTGTCATCAGGTGGTTAGATCTGTTACTAAGTATGTGAGCTCAGGAGTCTGCCCACTCCTCCCGTATGGATTCAGCTCAGGGGCCCAGGTAGATAGCCACCAAGTGTGTGGTGTAGGCTCTCACTTACAGTCCTAGACAGGCATGGTTGATTGGTATAGGCACCAGCATCTGACTGCAGCAGAGGGACACACTCTGAGCAAGGCAGGGGGCTAAGAGCTACCCCCAAGTGTCCAGGAGGAAGGCATGTCCCTGTTCCCTAGAGCACTTAGGTAGGTGGGTTTTGCAGCCAGACTATGAGTACCTAATGCTGTTGGCTGTAAGGACTGAGGGGCACCTCTTATTCATTGACCCCTCTCGCAGGTGGGTAGGTGGCATGAGTGGAGCCAACAGTCCTCAGGTCCCTGATGTGGGTAGGTGAAGACCTTACTTAATGGGAAGACCAGTGTCAAATGTCAAGAACCTGCAACTTAGTAGCTGAAAGAGTTGAAGTTAGAGTTCCAGTACATACCTGGTTGCACTGTGGTAATGAGGGCCTACACTGTTGAGAAGGGCCCACACAAGTCTATGCAGGGGGAAAGGCACTCAAAGTCCATGGATCCCTTATGCCTGTGCCTAGGCAAAGGAGCTGTGCCTACCCTTGGTTCCTGGCTTAGGGGAGCTGGGGGTTTACTTTTTCCTGTTTGTTAATTTGTTCACTCTCCAGGGTAGGGAGAATGACTCCAGCCATGTGAAAGATACTACTTCCTGCCCAGGGTACTCAGCAATTGCTGAAGCCTGTCCAGGGCCCAGTGCAGAGCAGGGAGCAGGGAGGTATATGGGAGACAGGTTTTTCCCTAAAGGGGGTGTTTTTGATCTGCGTGGTAAGCCATACGCAAGTAGTTATCTTTCGTGGAGGGCTGCTTCTTACTGGTTCTGGGTGTCTGTGTAGCCTCTCTTGTGCTGCGTCTTTCCCGGTGTGGAAAATGCACCTCCCAAGCAAGGCTGCTTGCCTGCCTCACCGCTTACCCCCGAGATGCTCAGGCCTGAAAGGATCAGGCTCTCACCAGGTCAGGTCTGGCAACTCCTCGCTACTTCCGAACCATCTCTCCCTCCCCCACCACTCAATCCGGTTCCTCAACTCTGCCTTTGATGTTCAGGGTTCCCAGATTGCAGTATATAATCAAATCACTTGTTTTTTTGGGTCTTGGTTGTAAGAGGGTCCACCAGAAGTGTCTGACTACTCTGCCATCCTGGCCCCGCCTCTAGAGCTTGTTTATTTTTCAAACATAAAGTTATATGTTTGACATTTTGGTTCAATAATACTTCTATGACCACTCCCCACATTGGACAATGCCAGATTCATGTCTTATAGGCCTAAAACCAGAAATAACATATAGTTATACTATTAAAATTGGGAAGGGACATCTGTTAATACTTTACATATCATCCTATCATATACTGTTATTCCTCTTTGCAAATTATTGTAGAACTGATTACAGAGACAGTTTTGATGGGCTTATCATGGCATGTTTGAAGTCAAATATTTTTTAGTGTATTCTTACTCACTGCATGTAATACTTTTTTTAAAGTGATGAAGCTAAAATTACAATGTTATCTGTGTAAAAACAGTTCTTAAAAACATAATGAGACTAACCTCCAAGACTATCAGCCTATGACACCCTTTTAATCTGAAACTGAAGCTACTCCCAGAGGTCACCTTTAGCCAAATAATAAATTGGCATATAAAATAAGTGATAATACCCATGAGGAATTTGATCCTTAGAACAATCAACTATATAAGACCAAACGGGCAACATTTTCCCAAAAGCAAAAATGAGAAGGCAAAAAGGGGAAGAGAAATTGGGATGGATGGAAAAGGGGAAGGCAGGGTGAAAATGAGGAGAGCACTGACACATTGTGGGGATAGCAATCAATGTCATGAAACAATCTGTGTATGAATTGCTGAATGGGAATCTAATTTGCTATGTAAACTTTCACCTAAAACACAATAAAATGTTCAATAAATAAACAAATAAAATGTGACTATAAATAGATCTGGAAATAACATTTTCACCTATTTTAGAATAGGACTAATCTAACACTCCACAATGTGAGGAATTTAAATCAGACATGTAAAAGAAGTGGTAAAATGGTATTGAAAACTATCTACTCCATATATTATGCTGGAAGAGTTTATTCTAAAGTCAAACATGCAAAAGTACCGCATGTTGTACTTGAGTTCATTCTACAAAAGACTTTTTACCTCCCAGTAGAATCTTCATAAGAATTCTCACTGAGAATTAGATAAAAATGTAAAAAAGGCAAACCTCAGAAAAATAATACTTTTTAGGTTAAACAGTAATTAAATCACTAGGGATGAGATTAACTAACAGCAAGAAAACATCCCAGAAGGAGCTTAACTAAAACAACTTTGGAAACATTCAAGGTGCTTCCCTGGATGCTAACTTGAAGCAGTCAAATTAAAATGTACCAGTATTAAAAAAAAAAAAAAAATCAGTTTGTCAGATATGTGATTAAATAACACTTAAATTATATAATATGATTTTGTGATGATAGATGCTATGGTCTCTAAGATATTAAAGCTGTAGGGAAAATTGATAATTTCTGGAACAATAAGATTTTTTAAATAAGGAAAACTGAATCATCGCTAACTATGACAAGGCTTAGAAAAAAAGAAAACCAGTACATGGTAAATAATTATACCTCTAAAATTATAAAATCACCACATTAGTTTCCTAATTAATCCGGTCACATACTAGTAGAATAAAGATAGATTTGTGAAAATGTTTCATTTTTTGTTCTTTCAGAACTCCCTCCTTTCAGCATCTATTTATCATTTTACTTTTCACATTGGACGTTGTTGGTAGGAAGGTAATGAGTCAACTACCAGAGGAAAAGAACAAAAGAACGAATAGTCTTGGCAACATCTTTCCTCCCACATTACTCTAGTGCTTTGCTGATTGGAACAATTGTGTCATGTTTGTTTATTTCTTCTTTGGATAGCTCTGTTTACAACATATGTTAGGTCAAATACAACTGATGGATATATAAACTTATCTCACCAGAGAAACTCAACTCTAACATTAGAACTCCTTAATTAAAAAAAAAAAAAAAAAAATAGGGTGCTTTGAGTCCATTTACATTCAGTGTAATTATTGATAGATGTG
>NW_004443983.1:17457389-17474219 GCF_000243295.1 Trichechus manatus latirostris
AAACAATATGTGTACTACTGTTTCATGAGAAACTATTTGTTCTGTAAGCCTTCACCTGAAGTAAAATAAAAATAAATAAATAAATAATTAGCATTAAAATTAAAAAAACAAACAAACAAAAAACTAGGGGTGATTTTGTGACATCATGTTCACAGTATATTTTTGGATTCAGTACCTGAAGGCAGATGAACTATAATAAGTAGATTCTCCCAACTTAAAGAAAGCAGTATGCATTCATTACTATTGTTGATATTGTTATTGTTATTTAAGTGGGGTTTCCTAAATAAGAATGTCTGTGTATATAAAGATCTCTGTAAGTGAGTGTGCGTGTGTGTGTTTATTTTATAAAACACACACACACAACACTCACCATGGGTACAGACAAATGGTTGAGAAGGTAACAATTTCTCTTTCTTTTCTCAGTATTTATTTAAAATTTAATTTGTATTCAAAACACATAAGAGACTTTGATTTGAAGAGGTTTCCTTTTGAAGGAGATAAGCTAGTTTTCACTAAAACATTAATCCTCTGGCTATTTATCAGAGACTAGAGGCTGTAAGGACATTGGAGACTAGTAATATATCTATATATACTCAGAGAATAATGAAAAATTGTAGTGCTTGTTGAAGTTAAGGAATTTGTTAACATTACACAAAATTATTTGGGAAGTATATATTTGAAGTTAAAATGGTAGTGTTAACCTTCAATTATTTTGAATAAACAGATTGCAAAGCTATCATTTAGTGGATTTATCTTTGAATGTGTTTTAAGTTAGAGAAACTTTACACACAAAAAAGTTTAAGTGCAAGGAACAGTTTTAGTAGCTGTAAAGAAGATAATTTAAAAGGTCTTAGTCATGTTATTTCTTTAGATATCACTGTTAACCCCTAGGGAAAAGTAAAGAAAATAATCAGAGTACGCAAAAGAAGCACTGTCTTGGGAAAGCTATTTGGAGGACATTGTGAACAGATTAATGTCTGGAGGCCACCCTGCCTGATCTGTTTTACAAGTCTCGATGCCTACTCCTACTTAAGTGCCCAGAACTACGAGACATTTCATGAAAATATATAAAAAATAATTTCAAGGAGCCAATATAGTCATAAGGAAATTAAAAAGCAGCCCCCTGAAACAGGTAGATAACTGAATGGTGACTTTTAGAATTTTGAAACTAGAGATTATATAATTCAGATGTATCCTTTTCTCCCTCGGTCTACTAATGAGCAAGATGAAATCCAGAGTGATGAATTATGCAAGATCACACAGGATAAAACTGGTTTTGGCTGTTACATTGTGAAAAAGGAACTGGTTTGACAGAAAGGCAAAGAGAATGTTAATTCGTTAAATTAGCTTTATTAAATTAAAATAACGTATCTCAGCTTTCATTTCTCTAGCTATAAAATGAGATGATTGGACTCAAACCTAACAATTAAATGAAATGAAAATATTTACATATCAACCCGTATAAATCTGTATTTTAAAAAAATTTCAGAAGAACACACACAGCTGATACCATATTTATTCGTTAAAAACACATAACACACTAATAGATATTGTTTAGAGGGGACGTAAGAATATAAAAAATATTTCTAATGGACCAGATGGATATACACCAAACTCATGCTAGCAGTTGCTTCCTAGAGAAGGGTAAGAGAAATGTGACTGGTTGTCGCTAGGTGCCATCCAGTCTGTTCCAACTCATAGCGATCCTATGTACAACAGAACAAAACGCTGCCAGGTCCTGCCATATGCTCACAATCTTTGCCACATTTGAACCCATTGTTGCAGTCACTGTGTCAATCCATCTCATTGAAGGTGTTCCTCTTTTTCTCTAATCCTCTACTTTACCATGCATGATGTTCTTCTCCAAGGACTGGTCCCTACTGATAACATGCCCAAAGTACATGAGGCATAGTCTCGCCATCCTTGCTTCTAAGGAGCATTCTGGCTGTACTTCTTTCAAGACAGATTTTGTTCATTCTTCTGGAATTCCATGGTATATTCAATATTCTTCACCAACACTATAATCAAAGGCATTAATTCTTCAGTCTTCTTTATTCATTGTCCCGTTTTCTCTTGCATATGAAGCAATTGAAAATACCATGGTTTGGGTTAGGCTCATCTTAGTTCTCAAAGTGATCTCTTTACTTTTTTAACACTTGAAAGAGGCCTTTTGCAGCAGATTTGGCAGTGCAATATGTCCTTTGTTTTTTTCACTACTGTTTCCTTGGGCATTGATTAAGGAGCCAAGTAAAACAAAATTCTTGACAACTTCCATCTTTTCTCCATTTATCATGATACTGCTTACTGTTCCAGTTGTGAGGATTTTGTTTTCTTTATGCTGAGGTGTAATCCATACTGGAGGCTGTGGTCTTTGATCTTCATCGGTAAGTGCTTCAAGCCTTTTTCACTTTCAGCAAGCAGGCTTGTGTCATCTGCATATCACAGATTGTTAATGAGTCTTCCTCCAATCCTAATGCCACATTGTTCTTCATATAGCACAGCTTCTTGGATTATTTGCTCAGCATACAGATTGAATAAGTATGGGAAAAGCATACAACCTTGACACACACTTTTCCTGATTTTAAGCCAAGCAGTATCCTCTTGTTTTTTTCGAATGACTGTCTCTTGGACTATGTACAGGTTCCTCATGAGCACAATTAAGTGTTCTGGAATTCCCACTCTTCACAATGTTATCCATCATTGGTTGTGATCTACACAGTTGAATGTCTTTGCATAGTCAATAAAAGACAGGTAAACATCTTTCTGATATTTTCTGCTCTCAGCCAGAATCCATTTGACATCAGCAATGATATTCCTCTTTCCATGTCGTCTTCTGACTCTGGCTTGAATTTCTGGCAGTTTCCTGTGGATGTATTGCTGCAACTTTCTTTGAATTATCTTCAGCAAAATTTTACTTGTATGTGATATTAATGATATTGTTGGATTATTTCTGTATTCTGTTGGATAAACTTTCTTTGGCATGGGCACAAATACGGATCTTTTCGGTTGGCCAGATAGCTGTCTTCCAAATTTCTTGGCATAGATGAGTGAGCGCTTCCACTTTTGCATCCATTTGTTAACGCATCTCGATTGGTAATCCGTCAGTACCTGAAGCCTTGTTTTTTGCCAATGCCTTCAGCGCAGCTTGGACTTCTTTCAATACCGCTGGTTCTTAGTCATATGCTACCTCTGGAAATGGTTGAACGTCAACCAATTCTTTTTGGTACAGTGACTCTGTGTATTTATTCCATCTTCTTTTGATGTTTCCTGAATCTTTCAATATTTTGCCCAAAGAATCTTTCAGTATAGTAACTCGAGGCTTGAATTTTCTCTTCAGTTCTTTCAGCTTGATAAACGCAGAGCATTTTTTTTTCCTTTTGGTTTTCTAACTCCTGGTGCTTGCACATCTCATTTTAATACTTTGTCTTCTTGAGCGGCCCTTTGAAATCTTCTGTTCGGCTCTTTTATTTAGTCATTTCTTCCATTCACTTCAACTATTCTACATTCAAGAGCAAGTTTCAGAGTTTCTTCTGACATCCATTTTTGCCTTTTCTTTCTTTCCTGTCTTTTTAATAACTTTTTGCTCTCTTTATGTATGATGTGCTTGATGTCTTCCAACTCGTCTGGTGTTCAGTCATTAGTGTTCAATGCATCAAATCTATTCTTGAAATGGTCTCTAATTTCAGGTGGGATATACTCAGGGTTGTATTTTGGCTCTCATGGACTTGTTCTAATTTTCTTCAGCTTCAACTTGAACTTTCATATAAGCATAGATGGAGTCTATTTGATTCCTGTGTATTCCATCCAGTGAGGTCCATGTGTATAGTCTTTGTTTATGTTGTTGAAATAAAAGGCATTTGCAAGGAATAAGTCCTTGGTCTTGCAAAATTCTATCATGCGATCTCCAATGTCGTTTTTCATCACCAAGACCATATCTTCCGACTACTGATCCTTCTTTTTTGTTTCCTACTTTCACATTCCAATCACTAGTAGTTATCAATATATCGTGATTTCATGTTTGATCAATTTCACATGTGACTGGAGAATATGGCTAAAAGAAATGTCACCTATATCTGGAATTCTATTTTCTATTTTTTTAGTGCATATTATAATCACAGTACATTATCTGATAATTTAACTGTGAATATTAAACAAGTTAACACAGTAAAGTATTTATAACAGTGATTGGGACACAATATGTTGTTGTTTTAGCATTTATTTTTATAATTAGGACATCCCTTGAGCTAATAATATTAAAATACTTTCTAAGTAAATCCTGAATCTTCCTCCACACCTAGAAGAATAGCAAGCCCTGTGGGACATAGAAAATAATTCACCAAACAGTTTTAACATAAAGAAAACTCTGTATTTATCATACTTCTAGCAGTAGGTATTGAGATGATAATGCCTGTGTATCACTCATGGCTTTTATAAAACAATGTATTTACTGACTAATCCAAAATAATAAAATTTTACACACATAGAGAATATTATCTAGATACAAAAGCAAGGGTTACCATATTACTAATTTGCTATTATGTAATGCATAACTTTTTAATTATCTGAATATAACACAATCGGTTATTTAATTTGTTTGGACATTAATTCATCATCACAAAGTTCATTACCTTTTTAAGTCTATTTTCTTTTACTTAGCTGTATTTTCAATAACCAGGTAGTGTTTATGAAAGTATGCACCATAATGTTATCTTGAAATAATATTCTCTTCTGGCAGATTTTATTATGAATGGCATTTATTTGAAATGTTGTTACATTTGCTTTTTAACTCTTCCACTCACTTATATTTTATCTATACTTGCTCTGTTTTATGCTTATAACAAATATGTTGATAAGAAGGAGGTGAAAACATGCACTCTAAAAAATCCTGTTTTTAATGATGTAATAATTTAGAATTCTAGTCTATTAGTAAATATATGGAAATATTTTTTGCATTTGCTAGTTATAATTTAGACGTGTCTAAATGGAGAATGTTTCAGATTAATTGTTAAGATTAAATTTAAACTCAATCAAGTAATGCTATCTTAATTCTTCAGCAAACGATAGTATGGACTCTAGAGCAGTTGTTTAAATAATACATGCACCAATTCACATACTGAAAAAGCAATACTTCTTTTTTATAGATGAAAGGATTTGAATTTTAATTATCACTAAACTTCTAAGCAACTCTTAAGTCTTACAATAAAATACTGAGTATTTTTTCTTTTATTGATTTTGAACAATAGTAGTGATGTTCCAGTTAGAATCAAACTTTAGGTCCTAGAATAGTGGGTTATGAACCATATTAGCATTTTGCACAAATTTAGAAAGGGAAAAATTAACTTATTTAATAAAATAAACATATCCTATAGTCCTCAGAGCCATGATTTATCAAATTAAGACCGCTTTGTGATTCCTGGAGGCAAAGAAAATTCATTTTTATATTTTTAATGCTTAATATATATCTTGGCAGACTGAAGGTGTTTGTTATATGTCAATGAATGAAAAATAAATTAATTGCTTTATATACGTGTATACTTGACCTATATTTTTGAAATGTTCTTTAACTGGAGAATAAAATAAAAGGAAGCCTTTCTCTAAATTTCAGATGGAAAAAAAACAAAACAAACAAACAAACAAAAAAAAACGGTGGAATTGGATACCCATCCTTTAAAAGAATTATATTCAACTCTTCTCCAAATAAATCTGAAATTTTATCTGTTCCTGACAATGTATGAAGAACTGTGCATGATAGAAAAGAAGTGGAAAATGATATCCTAGTCATCTTGGCCTTGATACTTTTAAAATGAGCAATTATTTAAAAAAAAATACTAAACTAAAGATGTCTATTTATCTGCAATATAAAAGTATAGTCTCTTAAATTTGGGCACCTAAAATCATTCCTTTCAAATTGTTTGCTTTGTATATTATTTAAAATGTATTAGAAATTTGAAAAATATCTTCATTTTAAAAATGCTGGATAATATGAGCTCAGATTATTTCATATATTCATACATGTCATACATTTGGGAGGTTAAATATTTATTGTCTGCAGATAAACGTTGAGCTACTCAAATAATGTCAATATTCTCAGCAAATAACATTATGAAATCCATAATCTTTAAACAAGAAAAACACTTTAGGTTGTTTAGATTTCACCGTACCTATTTAAACAAGAAAAATGTTTATGTGTAATACATTTAATATATAAATAGACTAACAAAGAAACATCTCCCTCCAAACACCCCCAGCATGCACCAAAATATTGCTCTCATCACAAAAAAGAGATTCTCAGATTTATAAGAAATCAAAGCCCATTGTTTCTTTAGAAAGATTAAATACAGACTAGAAAAAAAATTGCACTGTAATATTCATTACATGAATAGGACCTCCTTTCTTAGGAATTTTATATTTTTTTTAAATTGTGCTTTAAGTGAAAGTTTACAGTTCAAGTTAGTTTCTCATACGAAGTTTTATACACACATTGTTATGTGACCTAGTTACTCTCCCTATACTGTGACAGCACACTCCTCCCTTCCACCCCAGATTTCCCATGTCCATTCAACCAGCTCCTGTGCCTTTTCACCTTCTCATTGCCTCCAGACAGAAGCTACCCATTTAGTCTCACGTATCTACTTGCACTAAGAAGGACTTCCTTCACGAGTATCGTTTTACGTCTTATAGTCCAGAAAAATTCCTGAAGCCAACTCTTCAGACAAAGATTAGACTGGCCTGTATCCTTTTGATACTGTGTCTTCTTGTTGTTAGGTGCAGTCCAGTCGGTTCCAACTCATAGCAACCCTCTGTACAACAGAAAGGAACACTGCCTTGTCCTGAACCATCCTCACAATCTTCGTTATCCTTACGCCCATTGCTGCAGCCAGTGTGTCAATCCATCTCGTTGAGGGTTTTCCTCTTTTTTGCTGACCCTCCATTTACCAAGCATGATATTCTTCACCAGGGTCTGATCCCTCCTGATACCATGTCCAAAGTATGTGAGAGGTAGTTTCACCATCTTTGCTTCTAAGGAGAATTCCAGTCCTGCTTCTTCCAAGACAGATATGTTGGTTCTATTGGCAGTCCATGATATATTCAATATTCTTTGCCAATACCACAGTTCAAAGGCGTCAATTCTTCTTCGGTCTTCCTTATTCATCATCCAGCTTTCACATGCATAGGAGGCGACTGGAAACACCATGGCTTGGGTCAGGCGCACCTTAGTCTTCAAGGTGACATCTTTGCTTTTCAACACTTTAAAGAGGTCTCTTGCAGCAGATTTGCCCAATACAATGCATCTTTTGATTTCCTGACTGCTGCTTCCATGGGTGTTGATTGTGGATCCAAGTAAAATGGAATACTTGACAACTTCAATCTTTTCTCCATTTAGCATGATGTTGCTTGCTGCTCCAGTTGTGAGGATTTTTGTTTTCTTTATGTTGAGGTGTAATCTATACTGAAGGCTGTGGTCTTTGATCTTCATCGGTAAGTGCTTCAAGTCCTCTTCACTTTCAGCAAGCAAGGTTGTGTCATCTGCATAAGGCAGGTTGTTAATGAGTCTTCCTCCAATCCTGATGCCACATTCGTCTTCATACAGTCCAGCTTCTCAGATTATTTGTTCTGCATACAGATTGAATAGGTATGGTGAAAGGATACAACCCTGACGCACACTTTTCCTGACTTTAAACTACACATTATCCCCTTGGTCTGTCCAAACAACTGCCTCTTGATCTATGTACAGGTTCCTCATGAGCACAGTTAAGTGTTCTGGAATTTCCATTCTTCACAATGTTATCCATAATTTGTAATGATCCACACAGTCGAATACCTTTGCATAGTCAATAAAACACAGGTAAACCTCTTTCTGGTATTGTCTACTTTCAGCCAGGACCCATCTGACATCAGTAATGATATCCCTGGCTCTATGTCCTCTTCTGAATCTGGACTGAATTTCTGGCAGTTCGCTGTTTATACACTGCTGTAGTCACTTCTGAATGATCTTCAGCAAAATTTTACTTGTGTACGATATGAATGATATTGTTCAATAATTTCTGCATTCAGTGGGATCACCTTTCTTGGGAATAGGCATAAATATGGATCTCTTCCAGTTGGTTGGCCGGGTAGCTGTCTTCCAAATTTCTTGGCATAGACAAGTGAGTGCTTCCAGTGCTCCATCCATTTGTTGAAACATCTCAATTGATATTCCATCAATTCCTGCAGTCTTTGTTTTTCGCCATTGCCTTCATTGCAGCTTGGACTTCTTCCTTCAGTACCATCAGTTCCTGATCATATGCTGCTTCTTGAAATTATTGAACATTCACCAATTCTTTTTGTATAATGACTTAGGCTAATGAAAATGCCTATGGAGATTTTTTAATATGATCAAAAAAAAAAGAGAGTATAAAAATAAAATCAATTTTTTTGTATAGTCACCTTGTATCCTGATAGCTCAAAGTAAAATTGTGGAATAGGAAAATAAGTTAGCATTTCTTTTGTTTAACTGTTTTTTTAAATTACCTTTTTTACTTAAACTTTCTGTCATGTTAAATTGAATGTTTCTGTCTCATATCCACAAAACATATAGTGGATTCAATAATAATCTTCTCAAACAATGATCCTGCCTTGTATCATTAGACTTCAAAGACAAAGACCAATGGTAAGGATTTCAGGTTATACCACATAACCTGAAATATCGGTCAGGACTTTCTGATATTCCCCAAAGTAAGCCATGAAAGTATCCATGTAATCTGCCTATTTGTAGAAGTGATTCTGTCTCCATACTCTTTATTTGGAGAAGCACTGACAAGCTCTGCCTTGAAAAAGGGGCCCTGATAGCAGAGTGGTTAAGCACTTGCCTGCTTACCAAAATGTCAGAAGTAAGAACCCACCAGCCACTCAGCAGGAGAAAGATGCGGCAATCTGCTTCCTAAAGGATTACTGCCTTGGAAAACCTATAGGGAAGTTCTACTCTGTCCTATAAGATAGCTATGAGTAAGAATCAACTTGATGGCCACGGGTTTGGATTTTGGTTACAATACAAAATTGAAAAATGCAAATTAAAATAATGTTTCCATCAACATCCACATATTATTTAGGAATAAATTTATTTAAAATGTTGAAGACATAAACTAACTATAAAACATTGCTTAGAGAAATAACATCAGAATTAAATGAATGGAGAGATGTAGTCTATTCACGGATTGAAACAAATGAAAGGAAGAGAATACAAACAGCAGTGTAGTAGCGTTAAGCTCAATCATAATGGGCTAGGCAAACCTATTAAAAGATACATTGTCAGTTTGTATGAAACAGCAAGACACAATGTTTTAGTTATATATTGCTCCATAGCAAATCACCCCAAAACCTAACATCTTAAATAAATGTAAAAAATATACTATAGCACATGTGATGGATTGAATTGTGTCTGCCAAAAATACGTGTCTTATCTCTATGACGTTGATGAGATGGAATTAGCAGCAGTTATGTTAATAAGGCAGGACTCAGTCTACAAGATTGGATTATGTCTTGTGCCAATCTCTTGTGAGATACAAAAGAGAGAAGTGAGCAGAGAGACATGGGAACCTAATACCATCAAGAAAGCAGCACCAGGAACAGAGCACATTCTTTGGACGTGGGGCCCCTGTGCCTAAGAAGCTACTAGGGCAGGGGAAGATTGATGACAAAGACATTCCTCTAGAGCCAACAGAGAGAAAAAGCCTCCCCTTGGAGTTGGCACCCTGAATTCAGACTTCTAGCCTCCTAGACTGCGAGAGAATAGACTTCTGTTTGTTAAAGCCGTCCACAAGTGGTATTTCTGTTACAGCAGCACTAGATAACTAAGACAGAACACGTTTTCTGAAGATCAGAATTCTTGGAGTATCTGGGAGCAGAGGTTCTGGCTCATGGGCTCTTCTGAGGGTGCAGTCAAATGGCCAAGCTACCATCATCTGAAAAACTTGATGGAAGCTGAAGGATCCACTTGTTGGCAGGATGTTTCAGTTCCTTGTTTCATGGATCTTTCCACATTGCTGCCTGAGTGTTATAAAGCAGGTACCTTCCTCAGGATTTAGTTATCCAGAAAAAAGAGTGAGGACCAAGCTGCAGTACATTTTATGACATTGTTTCTAGAGTCTCATACCACAATGCCCACTTTAATCAGTTTATTAAAAGAGACTAAGTAAGTCCAGCCCCAAATAAAGAAAAAGAAAATTAGGCTTTGTCTCCTAAAGGGTGAAATATCAAATAATTTATGGTCATATTTTAAAACCACCCAATTGTATGCTATCTACAAAAAAATCCACTTTAAATATAAAGACACAGGCTAAAAATAAAAAGCTTCTGTCAGTTTGTTGTATTGTGATGGCTTGCATGTTGCTGTGTTCATGGAAACTATGCCATTAGTATTTCAAATACCAGCAGGGTCATCCAAGAAGGACAGGTTTCAGCAGGGCTTTGAGACTGATTGATGATGAAGAATGACATGGCAGTCTACTTCTGAAAAAATTAGCCAGGGTAAACCTTATGGATCTCAACTGAAAGTATAGGCTATCAGAAAGATGTTTACCCATGTTTTATTGACTACACAAAGACATTTGACTGTGTGGATCTTAACAAATTACGGATAACATTTCGAAGAATTGGAATTCCAGAACACTTAATTGTGCTCATGAGGAACCTGTACATAGACCAAGAGGCAGTAGTTTGAACAGAACAATGGGATACTGCGTGGTTTAAAATCAGGAAAGGTGTGCATTAGGGTTTCATCTTTCACCATACTTATTCAATCTGTATGCTGAGAAAATAACCCAAGAAGCAGGACTATAGAAAGAAGAATGGGGCATCAGGATTGGAAGGGAAGACTTATTAACAATCTGCAATATGCAGATGATACAACCTTGCTTGCTGAAAATGAAGATGATTTGAAGCACTTATTGATGAAGATCAAAGACCACAGCCTTCGGTATGGATTACACCTCAACATAAAGAAAATAAAATCCTCACAACTGGACCGATAAGCAACATCATGCAAAATGGAAAAAAGATTGAAGTTGTCAAGGATTTCATTTTACTTGGAACCACAATCAGTGCCCATGGAAGCAGCAGTCAAGAAATCAAACAAAACATTGCATTGGGCAAATCTGCATCAAAAGACCTCATTAAAGTGTTGAAAAGCAAAGAGGTCACTTTGAGAGCTTAAGTGTGCCTGACCCAGGCCATGATATCTTAAGCTGCCTCATATGCATGTGAAAACTGGACAATGAATAAGAAAGACAGAAGAAGAATTGACTCGTTTCAGTTAAGGTGTTGGCGAAGATTATTGATATACTGTGAACTGCTAGAAAAAGGAACAAATGTGTCTTGAAAGAAATACAGCCAGAGTACTCCTTGGAAGTGAGGATGGGGAGACTTCGTCTTATGTACTTTGGGCATGTTATCAGGAGGGCCCAATCCATAGAGAAAGACATCATGCTTGGTGAGGTAGATGGTCAGTGAAAAAGACAAAGAGCCTCAATGAGATGGATTGACACAGTGGCTACAACAATGGATTCAATCATAGCAATGACCGTGAGGATAGTGCAGGACCTGGCAATATTTTTTTCTGTTGTGTATAGGTTTGCTATGTGTTGGAACCAACAGATAACACCTAACAACAACAATAGCAGTTCAGATGAAATATTATACTTTGTATAATATTAATTTTAATATTATACAAAAACTGTGTTCCTATATAGCTCTGTTCAATCCCTCTTCCTTTATACTGTTATTGTCACACAAATTAATTCTTTATTCCTTGTATACCTATCTATGTTTATAATTATACTTTACAGAGTTGACTTTTAAATCAAGTAGGAGGAAAATACTACAAAAAATATATTTTTATTTTCCTTTATATTTATCAATGTAGTTAGCTTTATTGGTGTTTTTATTTTCATGTGGCTTCAATAGTCTTTACTATTCTTTTATTTGAGACTGTAGGATTCCCTTTTGTATTTCTTACAGGGCAGGTATTTTAGCAATGCACTCTCTCAGTTTCAATCATCCATTTTTTCCTTTATTTTTGAAGGATAATTCTGTTTAATATAGGATTCTTGGTAGACAGTTTTTTCCTTTTTTTTTTTTTTTCTGTCAGTACTTGGAAGATATCATACAACTTCCTTCTTGTCTCAATGGTTTCTGATGAGAAAACTACGGTCGTTCTTATTAAGGATCCTTGTACACAATTAGTTGTTTCACTCTTGCTGCTTTCAAGATTTTCTTTTCGATGTTAGCTTATAACAAGTTCATTATAATGTGTCTCTGTGTTGATCTCTTTGAGTTTAGTCTACTTCAAGTTTGTTGAGGTTCTTGAATGTGTAGACTCATGTCTTTCATCAAATTTGGGAAAGTATAAGCCGTTATTTTATCAAATTTTCTTTTTGCTCCTTCTCTTACTCCTTTCCTCTCGGACTCCAGTTTTGCGTAAATTGGTTATTTGATGGTATCCTACAGTCCTTTGAGGCTCTGTTCTTTTTTATTTATTCTTTTTTTCTTTGTGCTTCTCAGACTTATTATTCTCAACTAACCCCTCTTCAACTTCTCCAGTTCTTTCTTCTGCCTACTCAAATGTGTTGCTGTGATTCTCTCATGAATTTTTCATTTCAATTATGGTACTTTGTAATTCTACAATTTCTATTTGCTTCTTTTAAAATAATTTTTATCCCTTTATTGATAGTCCCTATTTGATGAGACAGTATTCTCATACTATCCTTTAGGTTTATTTTTTATTTTTTTTAGCCATGGTTTCCTTTAATTCTTTAAACAGATTTGAAGTGTTTGTGTTGTAAGTCCAACATTCAGGATCCTTCGGGAACACTTTATATTGATTTTTTTCTTCTGTTTTTCCGCTTGTTTGGACCACAGTTTCTTGATTTTTACATGGCCTCTATCTTTTTGTTGTATACTGGAATTTTTAAATAATATTATGCAGCAACTCTGGATCCAGATTCTTTCCTCTTCCCAGGGTTTGTTGTTGTTGTTGTTTTTGTTACTGTGGTTGTTTTTTAAGTGACTTTTCTGAATGAATTTTGTAAAGTCTATATTCTTCGTTATGTGTTGTTCTAATGTCTCTGCGGGTTTAGCTTGGTGGTCAGCTAATGATTGGATATAGATTTCTTTAAATGCCTGGGAATAATGTCTTCTTGCCTCTGCCAAGAAGCTCTGTATGAATGTTAGGCACATCTTTAACATTTACCCATAAGTTAATAAATGTGACTTAGTCTTGGCTTCCTGTTGTGAGAGATTCAAGGTCAATGAGAGTTGATAATTTATTGCCTTCTCATGTCTTTCTTGAATATTCACATAGCCCTAGGTGTGCTCTCAATCTTATGCATGCATGTGGCCTTTTAGGACTTGAGGAACATGTCAGAGTTTTTCAAAGCTTGTATGTTCATCTCATTCCAAGATATTTCTTTTAAGCTTTTTTTTTTAACCTATTAATTTGCCCCCAACTGTTATTTATTATTTGCCCTCAACTGTCAGACAGCTGCAAAATTAAATAATTACCTATGTTTTTTACTATCACTCCCTGGGAAAAGGCTTTTCTCAGTAGAAGAGCCTCATTAAAGTCAAGTAAAGGCAGGTCAAATAATAACAATTCTCTGGGAATGAGGCTTTGAAGGATCTCTAACTCAATTATTTCCCCTCACTGGCTGCCACGTTACTAGTTTTCAAGGCTCCTGTAGTGCTAGAGAAGTGGTTCTGGGAAAAAGGGAAGTTAAAAATGCCACAAACTCACTGTTCTTACAGTGATTTGGCATTTTTCTGGAGTTATTGTGCTCCAGATAGCTGTGTGCTTTTGGTTCTGAAAAAGTTGATTTTGATAGTTTTTGCAAATGTTCTTTTTGCTTTTATGGAGGAAAGAATTTTCAGAGGTTATGATTTTACCCATTTTTCTGATGTCGCTTCAATAAACTTAATTTTAAAAGATAAGGACACAACTGGTTATTGGAAGAAATAGTTAATAATATTTTGACCTGTAACATAGGTCCAGTTTAAAATTGGGTAATGTGAACTATTGCTCTCCACATTTCACGAAAACTCTCTTTATTCTTTTTCTTTCATTTTTGGTGGAGATGCAGGAACATTACAGAAATGTTTGGATTTCTTAGTCTTCATTTTTATTAAGTCAGTGAAAGAGTTTTTGTCGTTATTTTTGTTTTTCTTATATTTAACTTAGAGTCTGGAGGAAGGTGAGGTAGGAAGTCTTTAAAAATGGCTCCTGAGTTCCAGCAAAATGGCGCTCTAGGCAGAAGCACCACATCATCCCTCCACAGCAAAGATCTGAAAAACTAAGCTGAATGGAGAATACAACAATCCTGAAACCCTAAAACATCAAATGAAAAGATAAAGAACTCAGCCAAGCACAAATGGACTGAGAAAACTTACAGAGAACAGAGAGTGAGGAGAGATTCATGCAGAGGTCCCCTACCAGCTAACGCAGCACGGATCCACCGTCTTGGACTCCTATCGGAGACCTGCAAACAGGGGGTACAAGAAAGCAGCCTCACGGAGCTTCCAGTGGGAGACAAAACAACCAGTAATTGGCGATATATGCTTTCCCACCCCCCACCCTTCTTCACCCCAACTCAGCCTCCTCTGCTTCCTGCAGCCACAGTCACTTGACCAAGAAACAGTGGCTGCTTGGATTCCACACACCCGAACGGGTGGCTGTCTGAGTGCCATTTGTTGGCTGCTGGTGTTGCTTTTTTTTCCACTTCTTTTTATTTCTTCCTTGCCTCTCCCCACCTCCCCCTCCTTAAGCTCAAGTACCTCGCTCCGTGCACCATCTTTGCTTCTTCCTGAGGGGCTGCAGAGCTCCGGTAATTTGTGATATACGTTTTCGCACTCTCTACCCTTCTTCACCTACACTCTGCCCCCTCTGCTTCCCACAGACACAGTCTCTTGTCCAGAAACACCAGCCCACGCTAGCTTGCTCTCTGAGTGCCATTTGTTGGCTGCTAGTGTTGATTTTTTTTTTCTGCTTCTTTTGACTTCTTACTTTCCTCTCACCAACTCCCCCTCTCTTCGCTCAAGTACCTAGCTCCGTGCTCCATCTTTGCTTCTTCCTGAGTGGCTGCGGAGCTCCGTTCAAGTGTGGAGCTTCCTCCCAGTTTCGGCTACCGCGCTGGTGGGATCCCAGGTCTTTTGTTTGTGTGTTTGTTTTGAATTGTTTGTTTTCTTCTCCTTTTCTTGAGTTGAGAGCCCTTTCTGGCCAGGCTGAGCTGCGTGGCAAGGAGATGCCCCTTCGGCTTCCACAGACATGCAGAGGGATCCCTGAGGGCATTTCTTTTTACATTGTTTTTTTTTTTTTTTTCCTGTTTTTTTGGGGGGGTTTTTTTTTTTTTTTTTTTTTTTTTTTTAATTTGTTTTGTTTTCTTTTTCCTCTTTTTCCCTTTTTGTCTTTCTTCATTGCTCAGTTTCTCGTCTCTCTATATCTTCCTTCTCTTTCTGTTCCCTGAATACCTGGTGTAGTATACCACTACACCTTCTAGCCAGGCTGCACTGCAACACCTGAGACCGACTTCCCCAGAACTCATAGCTGCACTGGTGGGATCCCTGGGAACTTTGCAGTTCTTTAACCTTTCCAATTTTTATTTATTAATTCTTTTCTTTTCTTCCTCTTCTCCTTTCTGTTTTTCTCCATTTAATAGTCTCTCATCTCTCCACTCCAACGGCAAGCTCCCCTAGCATTCTTTTTTGTTTGTTTGTACTGTTCCTCTCTCCTCTTTCCCGTATCCATCTTAGCTCCACGCATAACAATCTCCCCGCTGCATCCTGCCTACCTGCACTGTGCACTTGACATCACACCACCAGGAAGCACAGGCACAGCCTACTGGAACCTGCCTTGCACTGATTATTGACCCGCTCTGGTGGCTGTAGTAAGTGCCATAAACAACCCATCCCAGTAACTCCTCTTCAGATAGATTTGCTGTGCCATACCATATCAGAGTGACTGACCCTGCCAATAGGAGAAGGAGGTGAAAAGTATTGTGCTCACAGACGAGCAAACAACAATGAACACACAGTCCACCTGCTCAGATATAGTCAAATTAAAAAAAAAAAAAAAAGGGACAAAACAAAAAAATCAACAGTCAATAAACGAGAAAAATAACTACTGAATGCCCTGAAGACAGCAGACAATATCAAAACATTTATAAAAACAGGACAGGATGGTTCCAGTAGGTGTCCAAAATAAAACACCAGATGAATCTCCTCGGGAAGAAAATGCACTAGATCTACCTGAAAGGGAATTCAAATATCATATACTCAGAATTCTCCAAGAACTGAGGCAAAAAGCTGACAAACATGAGGAAAAAATAGACAAATTCATGGAAAATACAAACCGAAAATTGGAAGACTTCAGGAAAATAATGCAGGAACAAAATGCCAAAATAAATTCATAACTAGAAATTATACAAAAACAACAATTAGAAATCAAAAGATAAACAACAAGATTTCAGAAATGGATGATGTCATAAAAGGGCTGAGAAGCAGATTTAAAACAGTGGAAGACAAGATCAGTGGAATTGAAGACCAACACTTGGATAGAACTCTGTCTGAGGAAAACTCAGATAAAAGAACAAAGAAAAATGAAGAGACACTGAGAGTTACGTGGGACACAATCAAAAGCAAAAATCTGTGAGTGATTGGAATTCCAGAACAGAGGGAGAAAACAGAAAACACAGAAAGGATCATTGAAGAACTGCTGACAGAAAACTTCCCCAATATCATGAAAGATGAAAAGGTGGCCATCCAAGAAGCTCAACAAACCCCATATAGAAGACACCCCAAAAGAAA
>NW_004443983.1:17479570-17506399 GCF_000243295.1 Trichechus manatus latirostris
GGCATAAACACCATATGAACCATAAGTAACAATGCACAAGCACCAGAAGAGAGACCAGATAAATGGGAGCTCCTAAAAATCAAACACTTATCCTCATCAAAAGACTTCATCAAAACAGTAGAAAGACAACCTACAAGGTGGAAAAAAACACAATTCCGATCAGTGTCTAATCTCTAAAATCCTAAAGATACTGCAAAACCTCAACAACAAAAAGACAAATAACCCAGTTAAACAGTGGGAAAAGGATATGAACAGGCACTTCAGCAAAGAAGATATTCAGGTGGTTCACAGACCCGTGAAGAAATGCTCACAATCATTAGCCATTAGAGAAATGCAGATCAAAACTACAATGAGATATCATCTCACCTCAACAAGCTTAGCATTAATCCAAAAAACACAAAATAATGAACGTGGAGAGGTTGTGGAGAGACTGGAACACTTATACACTGTTGGTGGGAAAGTAAAATGGTACAACCACTTTGGAGGTCAATTTGGTGCTTTCTTAAAAAGCTAGAAGTAGAAGTACCGTATGATCCAGCTATCTTGTTCCTTTGAATATATCCTAGGGAAATAAGAGCCGTCACACGAATAGATATATGGACATCCATGTTCACTGCAGCGCTGTTCACAATAGCAAAATGATGGAAACAACCTAGGTGCCCATCAACGGATAAATCAATGAATAAACAAATTATGGTATATCCCCCCCGTGGAATACTATGCAATGATAAAGAACAACGAGGAAGCTGTGAAACATAACACGGAGGAAGCTGGAGGTCATTATGCTGAGTGAATTTAGTCAGTCACAGAAAGACAAATGTTGTATAAGACCACTATTATAAGAACTTAAGAGAAGGTTTAAATGCAGAAGAAAACATTCTTTGATGGTTACCAGGGAGGGGAGGGAGGGTGAGGGTTATTTACCAACTAGATAGTAGGTAAGAATTATCTTAGGGAAAGGGAAAGACAGCACACACTACAGGGGAAGTCAGCACAACTGGACTAAACCAAAGCTAAGAAGTATCCTGAATACAGTCAAACACTTTGAGGGACAGAGTAGCAGGGGTAGCGTTCTGGGGATCATGCTTTCAGAGGACATCTAGGTCAACTGGCATAACAAAGCTTATTCAGAAAATGTTCTGCATCCTACTTTGGTGAGTGGTGTTTAGGGTCTTAAAAGCTTTCAAGCGGCCATCTAAGATGCATCAATTCATGCCAACTACCCAGAGTAAAGGAGGATGAAGAACACCAAAGACACAAGGAAAGTATTAGCCCAAGAGACAGAAAGGGCCACATAAACCAGAGACTTCATCAGCCTGAGACCAGAAGAACTAGATGGTGCCCGACTGCCACCAATGACTGCCCTGACAGGGAACACAACAGAGAGTCTTAGATGGAGCATGAGAAAGGTGAGTTGCAGAACTCAAATTCTAGTAAGAAGACCAGACTTAATGGTCTGACTGAGACTGGAGGAACCCAGGAAAGCATGGCCCCTGGATTCTCTATCAGCCCGGAACCAAAACAATTTCCGAGGCCAACTCTACAGACAGGGATTGGACTGGACTGTGGGACATAAAGTGATACTCGTGAGGAGTGTGCCTCTTAGCTCAAGTAGATACAAGAGACTAAATGGACAGCTTCTGTCTGGAGGTGAGATGGGAAGGCAGAGAGGGTTAGGAGCTCATTGAATGGACATGGGGAATCGGGGGTGGAAAGGAGGAGTGTGCTGTCACAGTATGGGGAGCTCATTTAGAGTCACATAAGAATGTATGTATAAATTTTTGTGTGGGAAAAAAATTACATAAAAAGAAGACTATGTTTGGGAAGAGGTCAATCATGTTTCCAAAGTAATTCAATGCAAGTTTTCCGCTTATCGTTGCTAAAAATGATTTATAGATGCTATGGCAAGAACAACTTCTCAAACTCCCCTAACTGAAGCCATATATAGTAGCTAATATACTTATATGCTCCACATTCAGTTATCTGCCATCATTAAGCAATTTCAAGAATAGCTCAATTTCTCCCCTCTTTTATAAGTGTATAAAATTTTTTTAAATTGTATCCTTATCTTTAACATTCAACGTTCTATGTAGAGATAAGTAAATAAGATACATTAAACAATAAATGCAAAAGCCAGCACCATCTAATATTCCTTTTTAAAAAAAAAATCAAATGTGTGTCACGGACCTATAATATAATAAACACTCAGCTAGGCTCTACAGATAGTGAAACAAACCTAGTAGGTGTTGAAGTAATAAATTGCATGGTTTGAACTTTAAAATATCCATTTACATGTCAGAAATGAGGAAATCAAAAGGAACCTGAGCATCTTGGAAAAGCCACATGAGTGAGAGTAAGAATTGAGCTGTGCATTAAGGAATGAGTAGGATTTAAGAAAGCAGAGGAGCTTCAGAAGAGGAGTTGTGCCTCAGAGTAAGACCATGAAGTCAGTCAAATAAATCCCAGACCATCAAGGCTGACAGACCTAATGTTTCTTTCTAAAGTAAATGTTGAGAATGTGTAACTGCTGCTTCAGGCTGACTATAAAGCTTTGTGGACTGGTATTCTATCATCTGTCTGAATGGATGGAAACTGGTCCACACACAAGAGTCTTTTCTTGATCAAAAAAAAAAAAAAAAACTCTTCCTCTTCTTTCAAATTTATTCTTCTTTTCACAGTTGGCTGAATGAGTTGTGCAGGTGCTTTATAAATCTTTTCTGCATTCCTTTTCTCCTTTCCTAAATAATCCAGAAAGTACCCCATTAACTAGAGTGCTTTGTGGGGGAAAAAAGACTGTTACCAATTCAAAAATATTAAGATTAAAAAAAAGGAGAACTCAGTGCCCTTTGGTCAACACAAAGCTGTTTGTTTTGGAAAGAATTCTTCCTTTCACTTACATGTGGTGATGTGGGGTTGGTGAAACAAAAATATAACATCCTAATGTCTTCTTCAGGCCTTTCTTTCCATACATCCTTCCCCTAGAAAAGCATTCATTTAGAGCAGAGTGAATTATTGAATTGCAAAGAAACCAGCTACTGATTATTAAAAAAGATGTATAATTGGACATTGTTCTTTTCCATTTGAAAATGACTGGATAGGAGAACTACTCTAGATACTTCAAGAGATAGACGACTAAAAAGTATTAGTGCTAATTTTTTACATGGTGAGGGAGGGAGAGGTATCATGAAATAGAATTTATATGGCTATGGCTACTAAGGCTGACTATTGTGTTATCTTTTACTTTCCTGACATACATGAAACTTTACGTTAAATTACATTAAATTTACTTCTTTTCTAAATCGTTCATAAGTGACTTCAGTTGATATTAATGATTATATAAAATATTGACAGATTACTTTTCAATCTAGAGAGACATTACTGGCTAAAAATTGCTATAATCTTTATCTTTATGGTGAGTGAACTTTGTACCATTCTAATGTACCATTGTGAGTAATGCTTGTCTTTTGATAATTACATTTGAAAACATATAAAGTACTGACTATTGATTTATCAATCTAAAGACCACACGTATTTTTTTTCCTGAAATTTTGGCAACTTAATGGAAAATTCCAATAGTTGACATATTAATATGACTTTTTTTTAGTAAATATGTTACTAGATATGATAATGGGTCTTTTTTTTAATTTATACTGGCATGAGTAAGACTCTAAAGGATGGCATGAGTAAGAAACTAAAGTGATCTCAATGCATTTTAGGTTTATAAGGACAAAAAAATTAAAATATGACAGTAATTGCATACTTCTTCAGGTTAAATATGCTAAATTTTTTAATGTTTTTTTTGCCATCACTGGGTATAAATATGGTGCCCTGGTGGTACTGCGGTTAAAAGATTGGCTGCTAACCAAAAGGTCGGCAGTTCGAATCCACCAGCCACTCCTTGGAAACCGTATGGGTAGTTCTACTCTGTCCTATAGGATCACTATGAGTTGGACTCAACTCGACGGCAACAGGTTTGTCTTTTGGTTTTTTGGGCATAAATATAGCAACAATTTTGGTTAATGTAAAATAACCAGTTGATTTTAAAATTATGGTTAGCATTTTTATAATAAAGAGAAAAATTTCACTATTGAATTTTATATTTCAATAAATAGAAAATGTCTTCCTCAAAGCAACATGCTTCATTGCAATCTTTCATATACATATTGCTATGTAACTTTAATAAAGTATAACTTTATAAGGTTATTAGATTCATATTTACCAATGATTGTGAGGATGGACCAGGACAAGCAACATAAGGTGGCTATGATTTGGAGCCTACTCAATGGCAACAAATAATAATAATGGATTTATATTGGGATGCATTAAATGTATTAAAATTATTGTTTTCTTTCTATAATACATAATCTATTCATAATGATTTTCATAATTAGAATTTTAGTGTTTTTAAATGCAGTTTTGAATATCTCATTTTTTTCTTTCTTCAGCAGCTGTATTCATAGTAGCTTTTTTTCCCTTTACAATTTTCCATTATAATCATACTCCATCCAATTAAAACATCAAAAGAATCTCACACGCACGCTGTAATAGGTGGAGAAAGAGTCAGTGGATAGAATAAACAGACTAGGATGAGGAAGAGTGGCAGGAAGAATAGAAGTTAAGAGTAATGGAGTAGTAAGGCTCTTCTTTCTTCCTTCACTGCCATTACTTTTACTGTTCCTTCTTCACACAAACTTATTTGCTTAGTTCGTTTTCTTCTTTTTTCCTCTTTCACTCACTTATGTCTCCTTTTTCTCTTCACTCATTCCTTTCTAAATTTTCTCTCCCAAGTATTTTTAAAGATTTAAACTTGCATGCAAGTTAATTTGAAGAGTATATTTCAAATTATCCCTATGAAATGTAGCAAAACATTGAAACAAAAAAGTTTCATATTTATATTGCAAAAGTATTCTACAGGCCTACCCTCTCTCAGGAATTTGAAAGCTGCTGCTATAGGATGTCTGCTGTCCATTTAAGTAAATATGCTTTATTGGAACACAGTCATGCCCATTCATTTATTTACTGTGTATGGCTGCTTTTGAGCTATAACGGCAGAGTTGATTAGTTGCATCAGAGACAATATGGCTTTAAAAGCCTAAAATATTAACTCTCTTGTCTTACAGAAATAGTTTTCCAATCCTTGTTCTAGCTGCTAATACCATAAAGGGTAGAACATGCATAGCCATGTGATTCTCTTTTTCATATCTCCTCAGTTGTGTTCTAAACTTCTCTCATTTTTAAGTCACTTAGCATTCTTCTGCTTTCTTCACTCCCAAGAAAAGCCTTTGGCTCCTATTTGCAGAAGAAATAAGAGAAGCAATACTGCGTGTACTAGCTTAACATGATACCTCCGACCACACCTACAGCACAACTTAGATCTATATTCACCTTCAGGAAGATTTTGGTAATACAGACAAATTGATGCTAAAATTTATATGGAAGATTTAAAAAACTGGAATAGCCAAAACATTTTGAAAGCTTACACCGTAGTTTTAGGGATCACTCTACTCGATTTCATGACTTACTATAAAGCTACATTAGTCAAGGTAGTGTCGTACTGGTGAAGGGCTAGGTACAACCAATTGAACAGAAGAGAGAAGAAATAGAGCTACATAAAAATGCCCAGTTGGTTTTTGGAAAACTTGCAAATGCAGTTCAATAGAATAAGGAAAGCCTTTTCAACAAATGAAATTGGAACAATTAGATAGCCTTATAAAAAGCAAATAAACCTCAACCTAAACCTCATACCATATACCAAAAATAAGTTAGTAAATGTACAAACAGCTAAAAATGGATCATAGATGAAGAATGTTAATGTTAGATGTATTACTATAAAATGTAGGAAAAAAAGAGGAGAAAATCTTCATGATCTTAGGTTATGGAGAGTTCTTAGACATAACACAAAATGCATGATCCAGCATTTGGGTCCACGTTTTCAAGCAACTGAAGCCCCTATTTAGTTTAGAAAACTAAATCTACATGGCATTGTTTTGAACAACAAATTATAAAATTAACACTGAGAATGATAACATCAGCAAATTACACACTGCAACATTATATGCAGTATATATTACTAAGGATAAGATGTACAAAAAATAAAAAGGACAGTCATAAATGTGGTTTGTCATAACTTGAATACGTTGTATGTTGGGGACTACCTGTATTGAAAAAATATACCCTGAATGATGCCCCAGAAACAGTTACTTTTGAAAATATTTACATATTGTAATAAAAAAGACAATTATAATTGACAATATCTTCCTCTTAGCTGAATTCTTTCTCAGATGACCCTGTACGCAGTATTTAAAGAGAGAATAATTTAATTAAAAAATATCATGGTCTTGGAAGCCCCATAGACACATCCAAATTCCCTGAGGGACTGAAGTGCTGGGCGGAGGGCTGTGGGGACCATGGTCTCGGGGATCATCTAGCTCAATTGGCATAACACAGTTTATAAAGACAATGTTCTACATTCTACCTTGGTGAGTAGTGTCTGGGGTCTTAAAAGCCTGTGAGCGGCCATCTAAGATACTCCACTGGTCTCATCCCTTCGGGAGCAAGGGAGAATGAAGAGAACAGGATACAAAGAAAAGATTTGTCTGAAGGACTAATTGTCCACAGCTACCAAGGCCTCCACCGGCCCGAGTCCAGTACAGCTAGATGGTGCCCAGCTACCACCATTGACTGCTCTGACCAGGATCACAACAGAGGGTTCTGGACAGAGCTGGAGAAGGATGTAGAACATAATTCTAACTCACAAAAAAAGACCAGATTTACTGGCCTAAAGGAGACTGGAGAAACCCCGAGAGTATGGCCCCTAGACACTCTTTTAGCTCAGTGGTGAAGTTATCTCCAAGGTTCACCATTCAGCCTGCAAGTGGACAGCCCCGTAAAACCAAATGGCATTAATGAGGCACAGTAGTCCGGTGACAAGGGCCAGAAGGCAGAAGTGGACAAGGAAGCTGGTGATAGGGAACCCAAGGTTGAGTAAGGATATTGTTGATGTGTTGTGAGATTGTTAACCATTGTCATAGGGCAACATTTGTAGTAACTTTTAAATGAGAAACTATTTTGTTCTGTAAGCCTTCATCTTAAGTGAGAATGACAGCACAATTGGAAGAGCGTAGTCAATGTCACTGAACTGTGCGTGTAGAAATTTTTGAAATGGTGTAACTTTGGTTATGTGTATTTTCACGAAAAAAAAGGTTGAGAAGTTAGAGGGTTGACATGTTGTGGAGTTGTTAACCAATGTCATAAAACAGTATGTGCACTACTGTTTCATGAGAAACTATTTGTTCTGTAAGCCTTCACCTGAAGTACAATAAAAAAAAAAAATCATGGTCTACAGAGAACAGTTAATTGAAAAGGATAATATTTTCAAATTTACTAGCTATGTATAAAATGCAACTTTGAAAAAAATTTGAGGCAATTTTATGAAAATAGAAAATATAAATAAGAATGTAATAAAAAAAAATTTTTAAGGACTATATCAATAATAAAGTATGAAAGACAGATACCACCAAGAAGCACATTAAAGTGATTACAAATGTACCAAAATAATTATTCTGCTTTTATTATTTTTAATGCTCAGACAAATAACATAAAAAGTTTTTGTTTTAATCATACAGAGATCTATTATATTAGTATGTTTTAGAAATATTCTAATTTGTAAATAGTTTTTTCATAGAATCATTGTATAGGACTTCTATTCAATAAAACAACTTTTTTGGTGAAGAAATAATTTTTTAAAATTATTTGTAACATTCTCTTTCTTTTCCTAAAGTGCTATTGTTAGGACAAGTTATATGGTTCCCTTATGTATGCATAAGGATAATTTTTGAAGAGTGAAGAGATAGAAACCTTATATGTAATAATTACTATATGGCAATATATCACCATGATAAATATTTTATTCCTCCTTCTAGAAGCATGTAGGACATGGAGAAGCATTGACCTGGCTCTGGGGAACACCTACTAATTGCCTAGACTCCTCAGGATGCTCATGGTGAACTGACTGTGCATCAGGTATACATTCAGTCTTCCTGGTTCAGAGAATCATTGTCCAGAAGATTCTTGGACGTGGGAATACTTGCTTGTGATGACAGAGCTCACAAGGCACTGATAAATAGAATAAAATTAAGTATCGTTATTCAGTGAGAATAAAATTGCCAGGTGGGCCAGACACCAACAAAGACTATTGTGATCTCCCTGAAGGTAAAGTTCACGGGGGCGCAAGTTCTCAAAAAAATGGTTTGATGATTATAGTCGGAAGATAATTCTAGGAAAATCCCTCCTTGGCCATATTTTCTAATCTTAATATACAGTGAAATGAATATCCTTTTTGGTCATTTGTCTACTAGTTAAATTGATTAAAATCCCAAAGTGGAAACACAAAGTATTGCGTGTGTTTATTTAGAGATAAAAGTGGTTTTCGATTTGAATTTAATTATCAGAGTAAGTTAGGAGATACATGAGTTTCAATCTATGACAGAAGTAAAAAAGTAGCTAATTTTTCACCTCTGCCTGTATCCAATATTTTTGCCATGAAAATTTTGGTATTCTTCCAATCTGACTGCGTGCTCAGACAGGTGAATTGTTTTGTGCATGGGATCTTAGAGAATGTGACACAAGCAGAGACTTGAAAAGTGTTTTAAGGCGAGGCTTGCTCTTTGTCTTATTTTTCACAATGAGAACATGCCTGTTGTAATTTGTTGGAGGACGAGAGATGTGAATCAGAGCGGAGTTTCCCCAATCATCCCAGCCAAGACCATCTTAGATCATCAGATAACAAGCCAAGCCTGGATATATGCGTGAGCCCTGACAATATTAGCAGAAAAAATCTGCAGACCCTTCAAAGAGCAAGTCACCACACAGAGGCACGAGCAATAACAGCCAAGCCTAACCTAGATCAATAAAACCCATCAGACATGTCAGACATAAATGTTTCTTGCTGTATGCCTTTGAGTTTTGGATTGTATGTCAAGCAACACCATTGTGTCAATAGATAACTGATATACACAGCCTGTGGCCAAAGATATAACCTTTCTACACCTACAAATAAAATATCCTTTAGTAACTTCCTCAGCAAAAACTGCCTGTCCAAAGCTGCTGCACCACTAACAGTGGATTCTTCTTAGCTGACAGGGTTGAAGGGAGGTGATCCAGAGTTCTCAGGAGCAAGCAAGCTGCCAAGAAACACTGCAAATTCCGTTGAACATGAACTCATTGCTACTGGGTTCCTGAGGTTTTGTTTGTTTGACCCTTCTTTTGCTGTTGTCATTTTTGGTATTTTTTTTTTTCATTTTTCCAAATAGAAATGAAAGGAGGAAATACAATTATTTCATTATAGCCACATCTCTTTTAAATGTGAAGAAATGATAGATAAAAAAGAACCCACATTTTAAAATATTGAAATAAAATGTATGCCTCCTTAATTGTCATACTTCACTCGTTTATGGTATGGTATTTTTACTATGCATCTGGGAGTTCCATTGCAATGTCCACCAGGTGCAGTCACATAAAATAACCCATACATTTGCATGACAAGTGAAGTAGTAGGGTTATTGTCTGAGGATTTCCACTTTCTTCTTACAATCTTGGAATCACAATAATATGCATGGGTGGTCTGAGTTTTGTTCAGTTTTACAAATTGATATAAACTACACCACTACCAAGAGGAAGGAGATAGAGTGGGGATAAAATTTCCAACCATCAGGTTGAAGTATTCTGAACGGTCTGCTCATCCTAATAACGCTCTTGTTGAAGTCTTTTCTGTTACTCTTTTCACTCTTCTAAATCCACTGTCTACCCTTCTCACATTCTGTCTGGGTCCCAAGGTCAGCCTGCACTAACCACGCTAATATCCCCAGTGCCTTCAGGTGTTTAGCCAGTAGGGTGGCCCTGTCAGGAGATCACAGAGAACTGAGAGTAACTTCAGGATACTTATGCTTCACACCCTCCCTGCCAGATTTCCCTGGGTTGCCATAGGTCATTTTTTCCCTCAAGAGGAGGATGTTGTCCTACTTTTTTTGATTCCAGATTCTGGGTCATCTCTTTTTTCTTCTTATGCTACACCTTTGGGAAGTCTTTTAAATAAATCCTTTTGGAATTATAATTATTCTGTATTGAATTTGCCATCTGTTTACTGTGGGGACAATGACTGATATATTCTTTAATCACAGTCCTAAGAATTTTCCTTTTTCATTAAATAATTAGCTTTTTACAGTAAATGTATATGTGTGTCTGAGCCCTTAGGTAGATTAGAACTTGCCTGACCATTTGAGGAACAGTTTAAAAGAGAAAAAGACAGTACTCCTATCATCATCCTATTGGCCTGTATTAGAGAAAATAAACTTTATGACAATGTAATATTGTATCTAAGGTTTTGTAGTGCATAAAATGCAAGGCTGAACTGTATTCCGAGTACATAATATTTTTAGTAACTTAACCCTCTATTTCCCAATTTGTAAAATTGACTCTTTTCACTAACCACATCTAATTTCTGCAACACTGCATTTTGGCAAAGCCAGGTAATTCTCATGAGTAAATATCTAGTAGAAGTCATCCAGATACTGTTTAGTGAAGCTCACTAAATGTTTCATTATACTAAACATCTAGAAGGAAACTTCACAATCGGTAGATACAGAGATATAGATATGGAGTCCCTGGGTGGTACAAACAGTTATTGAGTTTGGCTGTAACCAAAAGTTGTAGATCTAGGTATAGATATAAACCAGGTGCAGTTGAATTGAGTTGATTTAGACTGATGGCAACCCCATTTGTGGCAGAGTAGAAGTATCTCCATAAAACTTTCAGCAACTGATTTTTTTGGAAGTAGATTGTCAGGCCTTTTTTTTCAGGCCCCTCTGGCTGGACTCCAGTCTCTAATCTTCTGATTAGCAGCCCAGCATGTTAACCATTTGCACCACCCAAGAATTCTCAGATATAGATACAGATAAATGTACATGTAGAGGTAGAGATAGAGATACGATGTACATACAGATATACTCAGGCAAACATAGCATATATCATGGAGCATTATGTGTGGTCTATTTGTTATTATCCATTGCCAGCGAGACTTAATAAGCATGTCTTCCTCTACTGTTCTCCTTGCTTGGTGTAGTTGTTGAGTCAGTGATTCTTATCATGTCTGAGAAAACACCACCCATCAGGGGTCACATTTACATGCTCTACTGAAAAAGAACTTCTAGCTGAAAATGTTCTAATAGTTCAGATCCTGCTGTGAAACATATGTGAAGAGACATTAACCACCTACATGTGCTAGGAATGTAAGAAACGGAAAAACTGTGCTGTTTTAAAAACTGGCAAAATAATTAAAACTTAATGAGGAGGTTCTCTAGGCAGAAAATGACCTCTTGTTGCAGTGTCACTGCGTTTCCACTTTCTATCGGGTAGCTGGAAAAATGAATGAATAAGAGCATAAAGAGCAGTCTAAATCCCACTGAGCCCATGTTTTTGCTCAGCATTGATGATCTTCTAGGTGTTCTTTCTGCCATTTAGGTATTCAGAACATTTTTTGGCTCAGCTGAATTGGAATGTTTTAAATTTATACAAAGTTAGAAGAGGGAAATAGTCTTTAGTGTTTTCATGTAGTATTCTGAGTATAGAATTCCTGAATTAGAACTTATCCTGGCTCAGTTTTAGTGATACACTTGTAAGTAGACCCCAAAATTCTAAATTTGTTGAATTAGAACTGCTAGGCTCATTATTGCACAATTCAAAAACAATTTGCCTTTTTAAATAGCGCTTTTCTTCTGCTGTGAAATCAAAGAATTTAGCTCTGTATTTCCTCAGAGACTAAGTCTGTCTTTGGTTCTTCCAATTCATGCTATCCAGTCACCCGGGGCTTGTGAACTGTGTCCCCTGGCTAACCAGGATTCCCTGTGCCCCATAGCTACCCTCCAGGGCCTGAATTTCCTGGTCACCAACCTGGCTCTCTCTTCTTCCCAAAAAAGTTTCTGTAGAATCTATGCACTCGGCATTTTCTTCTATTTCTCAATTGGATGAACTCAACCATTCCAGGTAAACACATCTTATTACTTACCATAGTAATGCAATTATTAGTTGTTAAATCTCAGGTCTATGTTCTTTCTACCAACTTTTTCCTACTTATATCTGCTATTATTTCTCACACCTCTGTGATCTTGTTGTGTATTGCAACCTATGATATTAGAGAAGAAATATATTTCTCTCTTATAATAGGCTAGCATGTATCCCCTAACTCCAATTTTCCAGAAATGGAAAATTGCAACTTTTGGGAAAAGTAATCAAAATCGCATATAAAATTAGCTAAAGGGTTTATGTAAATGTGGAACAACAGAAACTCTCAGACACTGCAAATGGGACTGTAAAATTGCACAATCATTTTGGAAATCATTTTATTCATTGTTTATGCTGTTAAATACACACATACTAGCCAGTCAACTCCTAGGTATTTACAAAGAGAAACGAAAGCATGTATTTATCCAAAAATTGTGCATGGATATTTATAGCAGGTCTATTTGAAATTATCAAAACCTAGAACCAATCCAATTGTTCATAAATGCTATTGGATCAACAAATTGTGGAATATCTCTACAATGGAACACTAATTATTATTGAAAAAATGAACAATTGATACAAACAACAACATGGATTAATGATAATTATGCTGAGTAAAAGAAACCAGACAAGAGAACAATGCATAAAGTATGATCCCATATAGACTGTCTATGCAAAATACATACTAATATGCTTACTGGAAAATTCAAACAGAACACAGATCAATGCTTATGTAGTGACAAGGATGAATATGGATGACTTCAAGGACGTAATTACACAGGGGCTCAAGAAAACTTTTGGGGCAGATGGTTATGTTCATAACCTTGTTATTGATGATGTTTTCACAGTTACATTTATAAGTCAAAATCTTAAAAAATGGTATGCTTTAAACCTGTACATTTTATTGTATATTAATTATACTTTAATAAATCTTTTAAATAATACAGTATAAAAAAAATAGAATGAGCATGGACTTCCTACTTGAAGGATAGTATTTATTTTACAGAATGTGATGAGTCAGCTTCATCTATGAACAGTTTTTGTGTGTGTGAGTGTTTGTGTGTGTGTGTGTGTGTGTGTGTGCATTGAGAGGTACTGAAAATCAGATGAAAATTAAGAAAATACTATTTTCATATAGTACATCACAGATTAATAATTGTAAAAGAATGCAAATTCCTGATATATTTCTATTTACTCCATAACATATTATAATATAAATTCAAGTATATAGGAGGATAATGTTAGGTTGATGAGAGCTGTGATAATGGAAGAGCTGACTCTGATAAATTTTCTTTCTTTTTTCCCTTAAGTGAGTCATAGATAACCTGGGGAAAAAAACAAAGTGTAGCCACATCTAAATTGCAACACAGAATTGAGTAGAAAATGTGGTTCTGTTGTTGCAGAGTCTAAGGAGAATGTATAGAGAAATTTGCCCATACATCAGCAAGCACATCTTTGAATTTCACAAAATTGATTCTAGTTAGGAAGTGAGTAATTCAGACACTCTATAGTGAGAACTATAATCAATATGTAACTTCATGTATTCATCTTTGGAAAAAAATTACAATTTTTCAAAATTTTTCTAAGTATATTTGGAGTCAAAACATGCAGAAATTTTGACAAAAATACATAAACTACACATCATGGATTTTTTTATTTAATTGTGGCATTTTCTTAGTTTTTGGAATCATTGGAAACTTGTGGCTGCATAATTGAAAGTTTTTCAGAAATTTCATTCAAATCAGAATTTTCATTTAAAAATTTTTACAATTACAAAGTATTTTATGAATCTTTTATAATGTTGCTCACAAGAAAACCAGGCATTTTGTTTTTGAATTTATAATAAAAATATACTTAATTAATTATCATCTGAGATAAATGATGACTACATAAAAAAACACTTGCAATGTGGCAAAGGAAATACATTAAGAATGTTCTGTATTGTTTTCAAAGTTGAAACACCTTCCTTCCCTTCAAAGACAAATCAATCTCTCTCTTTTTCTTTGTCTCTCTCTGTCTTTTTCTCTCTGCTCAAAGCCAACATTGCATGATTCATCCTCTTCTTCGTATATCATTTATATTTCTCTCTACTGAATCATTCTCATCTCACGTATTATGCTGTTTTTTTCTATCTAAACACAAAACTTTTCCTTGACTCCACTTCCCCTGTGAATTACTAACCCAATTCTTTGATGCCTTTTGCAACATATTTCCCTGGAAGCGTTGTCTATGTGAATGTTTTCAATTATTTTCTTCCCATTCCCTCTTTACTCAATTCTAAATAAGTTTTGTGTCCACAAAAAGCAGCTCTTGTCAATGTCACCAACAACCTCCACATTGCTAAATCCAATGGCCATTATATAGTTTTAATTTTTCTGAAACAATAAACAGTTTTTACACAGTTGATTACTTCTTTCTCCTTAATACATGTATCATTCAGAATAATCCATGTTATTCTATTTACAAAATGGTAAAAATCAACTCCTAAACCTCAATGGGTTGAAAATCACTCATGTTTCTTACAAATTCTCCAAATCTACCCCACGTTGACTACAATCTCCTTTCTGCTTCTCCTCACTTGGGAACAAAAGCATATGGAACAGCCACTACTAAGAAAGATAGGTATGTAAGACTCACACTAGCAATTGAATGCTTGAGCCAAGAAATGACACATACCGGAGTTCATTGCACAGACCATCACATGGACCTACCCACCATTCTCTCATATCACACATCCGTCAGCACTTTCTTTCTAGTTACCTTATCTTCAAAATATATCAAAATATAGCCACTTCTCTCTACCTTTACTACTACCATCCAAGCCTCTTTCATCACTTTATTAGATTAGGCCAATATATCCATAACAAACAAGTCTCCTTGCTTCTACCTTTGCACCCCTACAGTGTATTCTTAACACATTGGCCTGAGAAAGTCTTTGAAAATGTTAAGTAACATCATGTCACTTATCTTCATCAAACTTTTCAAATGCATACAGTTTCACTTAGCAAAATATACCAAAGAGTTTGTCATGATATACTTGCCCTGTCTGTCAGTTTGCTGTACAATGGTGGTTTGCATGTTGCTGTGAGGCGAGAAGATATGCCACTGATATTTCAAATACTAGCAGAGTTACCCATGGTGAACAGGTTTCAGCAGAGCTTCCAGACTAAGACAAACTAGGAAAAGGACCTGGAAATCTAATTCTAAAAAAAAAAATTAACCAATGAAAACTTTATGGATAAGAAAGGACCCTTGTCCAATATATTGTAGGAAGATGATCCTCTCAGGTTGAAAGGCACTCAAAATACAACTTAAGCACTTCTGAAGTTCACCCTTCAGTTAAAGATTACACAGGTCTATAAAAGAAACAATAACACATGAGGAAAGTGCTTCTTAGCTCAATCATGTAAATAAGACCAAAAGGGAAAACCTGCCCGAAAGCAAAGATAAGAAGGCAGGAAGGGAGAGGAAAATTGGATAAATGGAAACAGGGAACCCAGAGTGTAGAAGGGGAGAGTGTTGACACACTGCAGGGATTACAACTAATGTCACAAAATAATTTGTGTATATATTGTTGAATGAGAAATTAATTTGCTCTGTAAACTTTCACATAAAGTAAAAGAAAAAAAATATGACTAAGGAAGCGCTGCCTCCTCAAAGAGTTGTTTTTGTTGTTGCTGTTGTTAGGCGATGACGAGGTGGTTCTAACTCACAGCCACCCTATGTACAACAAAACAAAACACTGCTGGTCCTGTGCCATCCTCACAATGGTTGCTATGCTTGAGGCCATCTTTGAAGCCACTGTGTCAATCCATCTCCTTGAGGGTCTTCCTCTTTTTTGCTGACCCTCTACTTTACCAAACATGATGTCCTTCTCCAGGGACTGGTCCCTCTTCATAACATGTCCAAAATATGTGAGACAAAGTCTTGCCATCCTCACTTCTAAGAAGCATTCTTGCTGTACTTCTTCCAAGACAGATTTGTTTGTTCTTTGGAAGTCCAGGGTATATTCAATATTCTTCATCAACACCGTAAGTCAAAGGCATCAATTCTTCTTTGGTCTTCCTTACTGACTGTCCAGCTTTCACATGTGTATGAGCAATTGAAAATACCATGCCTGGGGTCAGGTGTACGGTAGTCCTCAATCTAACATCTTTGCTTTTTAATGCTTTAAAGAAGTCTTTTGCAGCAGATTTGCCCAATGCAATACGTCGGTTGATTTCTTGATTGCTGCTTCCATGGGCATTGATTATGGATCCAAGTAAAATGAAATCCTTGACAATTTCAATCTTTTCTCCATTTATCATGATGTTGCTTATTGGTCCAGTTGTGAGAATTTTTGTTTTCTTTATGTTGAAATGTAATCCTTACTGAAGGCTATAGTCTTTGATCTTTATCAATAAGTGCTTCAAGTCTTCTTTGCTTCCACAAGCAAGGTTGTGTCATCTGCTTATCACAGATTGTTAGTGAGTCTTCCTCCAATCTTGATGCCCCATTCTTCTTCATATAGTCCAGCTTCTCAGATTATTTGCTTAGCATAAAGAATGAATATATATAGTGAAAGGATATCCTTTCACCATGTATCCCTTCACCTCAAGTAGAGTTGACCTTAATGAGGAGGATGGAGTAATGCTTTTAGTACCTTCATTTGCTAATGTGGTACAACTTAAAATGATAAGTAACAGCTGCAAACATCTATTAGTAATCAGAACATGGAATGTATGAAGTATGAACAAAGGAAAATTAGAATTCATCAAAAATGAAATGTAATGATTTAATATTGATATCCTAGGCATTAGTAAGCTAAAATGGTTTGGTATTGGCCATTTTGAATCAGACAATTGTATGATCTAGTATGCCAAAATTGACAAATTGAAGAGGAGCATTATTTCATTCATATTCAGAAAGAACATCTTGAGATCTATCTTGAAGTACAATGCTGTAAATGATAAGATATTACCCGCATACCTTCAAAAGAAAGACCAGTTAATCTGGCTATTATTCAAATTTACACACCAACTAGTAATGCCAAAGATGATGAAATTGAAATTCTTACCTACTTCTGAGTCTAAAATTGAGCAAACATGCAATCAAGATGTATTGATAATAACTGGTGATTGGAATGTGAAAGCTGGAAACAAAGACTAAGGATCAGTAGTAAGAAAATATAGCTTTTGTGACAGAAAAAACTCTAATGATCAAATAATAGAATTTTGCAAGATCAATGACTTGTTGATTGCAGATACTTTTTTTTCAACAGCACAAATGGCAAGTATACATGTGGATCATGCCAGATGGAATAAACAGGAATCAAATAGACTGCATCTGTGGAAAGAGACTATGGAGAAGCTCAATGTCATCAGTCAGAACAAAGCCAGGGGCTGACTGTGGAGTAAAGCATCAATTGTTTATATACAATTTCAAGGTGAAGTCAAAGAAAATTAAAAAAAGTCCATGAGAGCCAAAGTACAACTGTGAATATATACCACCTGAATTTAGAGACTATCTCAAGAATAAATTTAGCACACTGAACACTAATGACTGAAGACCAGACAAGTTATGGATGACATCAATCATACATGAAGAAAGCAAAGATGTCACTTTGATGACTAAGGTGTGCCTGACCCAAGTCATCGTCTCTTCAACCATCTCATGTGCATGCTAAAGCTGGACAATGAAAAAGGAAGGCTGAAATAGAACTGACATATTTGAATTATGGTGTTGGCGAAGAATACTGAATATACCATGACTGCCAGAAGAATGAACAAATCTGTCTTGAAATAAGTATAGCCAGGACGCTCCTTAGAAGTGAGGATAATGAGACTATCTCAATACTTTGGACATGTTATCAGGAGGGACCAGTCCCTGGAGAAGGACATCATGCTCGATAAAGCAGAGGGTCAGCAAAAAAAGAAGAACACCATCAATGAGATGGATTGACCCAGTGACAGAAACAACTGGCTGAAACAGCAACAATTGTGATGTAGGCACAGGACCGGGAAGTGTTTTGTTCTATTGTACATAGGGTGGCTTTGAATTGGAGTCCACTCGACAGCACCTAACAACAACAACAACATATACCCAATTGATTTTCATAGAAGGCTTTTACTTATTTTTGCCAATATCTTATAAACATAGGCAATATATGTTTGCAGTTGATGAATAAGTATAGTTCTGACATGAATAATGATTGATAATTCATTAACAGTAATATGTAAAAAAAAAAAGATTTATGTTGGAACTTCACTTATTTGTTGATGGCATAAATTAATACTTTGGTGAATCATACAAAATTTTTGTACACTGAAAGAATTTTTTCTTCATATTTATGACATTCATAATGTAACAGCTATATGCATGACAAGTTTTTAAGTTTAATCTGCATTAATAACATTTTCGCCACCATTTTCTTAAGACTATATATTCGACAAAACAATAAATGAAGCCCTGGTCTGTACCATTTGCTTATGCCATTGTGTAAATACACTCAACATGGCCAATTTCAAATAACAGTGTGACATTATTGAACACATATTTCCACCTTCCAGATAGAATAGACATATTGGATTATTTATTAGATCATTTAAAAACCCATCTTTAAGTTTCTCCTTGATTATTGAAGAGATCTTTTTTTCATAGACTTGGTGACATTTAAAATTTTACTTTAGTCCACTGATAAAAATTCTCATCAGCTTATTCTCTCTGCATTTTTCAATCTTTAACATACTACTCACTGAGTTTTGCTAAAGGCGGTAATCCTACACAGCTGGTCTCCGTGGTTTTCCTAGAATGGCATAATATGCATGCTTTGATATTCAAGTGTGTAAGTTGTTTAGGTCCATTATTGTTTTTAATGGGTTGCTCTGTTCAAACACTCAGTTGGTTACTAAACACAGCAAACCAAACAGAGTTAGGCCAAGAAGAATCAGTGGATTTATAGATTTGAAATAAATAAAATTTTGTTAAATATAAATAATTCTTGCATTATTTTTATTTTACAGCATCCTATGTCATGTTTACCATCTAACAGATCAGCATTCTATGGTGATTTGGAATACTGTCTGAGAGAAGTGAGCTGTTAAAATAATACAACAATAAAATGCTCTTTCTTTAATGATTTCGTGTTGGCAAAGCTTTGTTTACACACAAAATGACTTCTGTTTAAAGCAGTCAGTAAAGCATTTCTATTTATGATAGGAATTATCTGGATTGTGCCAGGCTGGTCCTTGCCTTGTATTACATACACTTTGATAATCATCAGCTTCACAGGGAAATCCATCTCTGGCTGGGCATACACAGCCAAAACAAAGTGTATGCTGAGGCAATTTTCTGAAAAATGTCAGGCAAAATGATTGTTAAAAGGAAAAACAAATCACTTTAAGGTTGAATTACGAGAAGCCATTTTTTTTCATTTGATAGATATTTCTTAACAGTGGATATGTTAAATTTCAGTGTTTGTATGGAAACAAAATATAAACTTAGGACTTTGGAGGTGAGTTAGGATGAGGTGAGGAATTATTAAATAGCTCAAAAATTTGAGGTGGAGAATTATTTTTTAAAAAGCCCTAAGATTGGCATTAATTTTGATAAACTTGCTCCTCGTTTTCTTTCTTCACAAATTTTCCCCTCACATATGTAAAAGGAAACAATGTCATGTTTTGTGGAGGTTCAATAGTTATCTTAAACTAAGTTTAATGTGATTGAATTCATTTAAAATGAACCTGTTTTTCCAAGGATATTTTCCTTAAATATAAGCCTATCTATATTTTAAGGGGAAAGTCCTTACATGTGTTTCTAATTCTTCTATAAACATACCATTAAAGTATAGCATTGCAAAGCAAGTAGATAGCCAAAAATTGTATAAACTCTTTTTCCAAAGAAGTAAAAAGGTTTTGGGGGCCATGTGTAAACAAATATGACTCTGAAACATTTGAATAGCTGCAAAAAGAAAAAAGATTCACGTAATCTGCTCAGATTTTTTTTTATTATACATGTTTCTGTGTTCTTTCCACCTCTTTTTTTTTAACTTTCTTTTTTTTAAGTAATCCCTCCAAAATCCATTTTCTTTAAAAGCAACTGTATCTTTTAAGTCTTTTCTTAAAAAAAAAAAAAGAAAAAAGCCTGTAACTTAACTAGTCCGGTTAGGAGAAGCATAAAGCTACAGGGAAAATACAATTACAATCCAGTGGCCCATAGAAATTTTTGTATAGATAGTCAAAATTTTAGAAAGGAAATACACAGACAATGAAACGTTAAGAATGTGGACATTTATCAAACATTTTAAGCTAAATAAATAAAATATTTTTATGTTTCTGCTATGCACAAAAACCTCATTTCAATAATTGAGGTGAAATGTTTCCTTAAAAAGAATATATTTTTTTTATAATGAAACTGAACTCCTTTCTTTAGTAGCCTGATGATATTCAATGAGTTTGTAATTTATTTTTGTTTTCATCTTCTGAATATACCCATTTGAGGTCCAAAATAGTTTCCGCTGGCTGTTTGCACAATCCGATTGATCAGTTACTTGTCATATCTTTCCTCTGGTGTATGCTAACGTAAGAAGAGGGGAGAATGATGAATACAAAACCATTCAGGAACACAAAGCCATGACTAAATTTCCATGTCCTACAGACAAGGGCTGTGAGGAGGCAAAACTAATCAATGCAATTTTCCAAGACCAGTCATCCTGATTTATCCAGAAGCCCTATAGATGAATGAACTAGGTGGTGATCTGTCTGTGAACTGCACTGACCATTCCAATTTTTCCATGGTCTGTTAGGCTAGTTACGGACCTATGTCTGTGGATGCAAAGTAAAACAGACAGTTGAGGCAATCATCTGAACAATTCTGGCAAAAGGAAAGCTTGTTACTAAGAGAAAAGTGAGTTGGGGGGTACCTTAATTATCCGTATTGAATTTCTATATTGATCACACTCACAAGACAATTGCTTGACTCACCACTTCATTTTGCTTGGGTAGACACAGGCTAAGATAATTGAAAGCAATTAAGCAGCAGTGTCTGGGGAACCATAAGTGACAACTTAGATCAGTTATTTTGGTGCCGGGTAGCTTCATCAACAAGTATTTATCAAAACCTTACTGTGCTAGATACTTGGAAGATTACTTGGTAAACCTAGAAGAACCTGACTATCTGCGAACTTATGGTGTCAAGGTATGCATAAATGAGTTAGTTGGTAATGGCACTAATTCAACATTGAGTCCAAAAATAAGAAGATGTATTTTAATTAATATGTTGGCCTCTTTCTGGGGCCTAGCTGGATCCAAAAAGCTCATGGTTAGACATTAGCTTGTCTCTATAAAAAGGCATGCCATTATTTGATGAGGAGTGGGACAATTTCTGTTTTTTAAAAAATGCACAAACTGATACTTGAGGTATTACCATTCTTTGAATGAAGCTATAGCACTCTGGCCACCCTCCTTTATAAGGTAAATATATCTAGAAGGAGTTACACATTATGTGCACTAAATCCCTAAATCCCTGTAGCCTTTCTTTGAAGAAAGTGAGTTGTCACTGTCCTCTAGAGTGACAGGAGAGAGCAGCAGCATAAGACCACTAGGTGCCTGAGGGAAAAAATTGAATGGTGAAGAAAGTATAGATAAGGACTAAAAATAAATTCTGCACTCACATAACAATTTTTCCTGGAGCCAGACAGGTGGATTTGCAGGCTCTTTAGGACCAAATGATTGTAGTAGTGAAAGTGATAGCAAAGTTAACCAATCTCCACCAAAAATACTGAGGCAAGACCTGTCTAATACGTGTTATTTAAACAGTTGCTTTTTTTTTCATGGAAACAGGGTCACTGGTAGATCTACAGCAGCTTTATAATTTATCTTGACCCACATTTGTATCTGTTTATCTATCTGTCTGTCTGTCTGTCCATCTGTACTTATATATAGTGCTTGTGTCTTATATTATCACAAAAAAGGGGGTAATAATGAAGGTTAAATGAATCATGAAGTTGGAATGGCAGAGTCTGCATTTAAATACTCATTCAATATTTGCACCTATTATTTTTTATCTTGTAACCATTTTGTCTCTTTAAAATCCTGCATAAAATGTCTTTCTCTTTTCAGTTTTGAATTAGGTGTACAGGCATATATAAGTAACTACCAAATATCTGAAATAAAATTATTAAATATTTCATACTACGTATAATGTTGCTAAAGAACACTGGTGGCAAAGTGGTTAAGAGCTAGGCTGCTATCTGAAAGCTTGGTGGTTCGAACCCACCAGCTGCTCCACAGGAGAAAGATCTGGCAGTCTGTTTCCATAAAGATTACAGCCTTGGAACCCCTGGGGCTGCTCTACTCTATCCTATAGGGTAGCTGAGTGAGAATTGATTTGATGGCTATGGGTTTGGTCTTGGTTTTATAGTACTGTTAATATAATGTTTAAAATAAATAATGATTAGATTAAATATAATTTTCTATCACATAACAGCTGAGTTTAGATACATCTAAATTAAAAAATAATATTAAGTAAAATTACACATAGTAATAATAGTAGACAGTTCTGGTGATTTTTTTTAATGGAATCAATATGTCATTAGAATCAGACTCTCCAATGACACATATCTTTTCATGTTCGACTTTGTCACTGAAGAGATTAAGACTGCTGCTATAAAAAAAAGCAGAGGTGATAGAAACATGTATTAGCTTTCATGGAAGCTGACTAGGTCATTTTTACCCACCCTCCACAAACATGCGTACACACACTTCCTTAGGTACCCACACGCTCACTCCTGCAACCACAGACTCACTCCTGTTTAGAGCTAATCATAAAAGTACCAGGGTTCCAAAGGAGGCTTGCAATAAACAACTCATTTCCTGCTTCAGCCTTTTTTTTTAATTAAAAAATTGATCTATTCCATTTGTCTCTCTGATTTAATCTATGACATCAATCAAAGAAAAGATGGGTACATATATACAAATAAGCTACAGTGATTCTACTCTGTGGTAAATATAAAATAATTGTTACCCTTTACCATAATTGTATCTCACCCTGAATCAACCTGAATTATAAGTGAGAAACTCAAAAAGTTACAATTGGCTTTACTTGCTCATTCAGCTGTTACTCTTCTAAAAGATCTGAACCTTCTCACAAATCCTCAGAGTAATACAATTCTCTGTTTTAATGAATTTACTTGCACCCTACTGAGAATTAATTGCTTTGGAAGCAACCCATGAGTTGGACATGCTGAGATGCCCACTTGTAGTTTTTTTGTTTTCAAATACAGAGCTCTAAGGATTTAGATTTAACCAACCTCCTGACAAGGTACAATATCTACTTCTATTATTCCCTCTACCTCTGTCTCTCTGTCTCTCTGTCTCTCCATCTCTCTTTCTCTCTCTCTGTGCTTCACTCTGTCTATCTTCCTCGCTCTTGTTTTTTATGTACACACACACACACACACACACACACACACAAGAAAGGTTTGTAAAATCTCTTGTATTATTGGTAAAACTTAAATAATTTCACATAAAATAGAAAAAGAAACCGGGGGGCTTTAAGGTAAGTAAATCCACAAGTCAACTCTTCATAGTCTCTTTGTGAGGAAAATCAACAGCAAAATGGTATTTGTGAGGATTTCTTGGTTGTTGAAATCTATTACAAGGAGAGTAGTCACCACACATACTTTTACAGAATAGGATGTGACATTCTCTGGTTAGAGTATGGGTTTATAGCCACTAATGGAATTCATTACCTAATTTATTAATCCAACCAATATTTATTCAGCACGTATTATATGCCAATATTTGCCAAAAAGATTTAGAAAGTATAATGGAAGATCTGATCCAGGAGGATAGCACACAGTAAGAGCTATTCAGATGCACAGGTAACACAAATGACAAAAAACCCGTTGCTGTTGTGTGGATTCTGACTCATGGCAACCCCACATGTTGCAGAGTAGAACTACAGTCCATAGGGTTCTCAAGGCTATAAACTTTCAGAAATAGATTGCTGGTCTTCCTTCTGAGGCATCTCTGGGTGGCTTTGAACCACCAGCTTCCTGGTTAGTAACCCAGCGCTTAACCATTTGCACTCCCTAGAAACACCCAGATGACGTACAGTAACTGGAAGACAGACTGCAGGATATGGACCTAAGATATAGGCTGAATTCTATGCAAATATCTTACTATTTATTTATTATCTACTTTGCCTAATTTCACTTAAATGTTATAATAAAGGGGAAAGGTACACTAGAGCTGTTGAAATGAGATTAATGTTTATGAGGCACAAATAACAAGAAAGGCAACCAGAGATAGTTACAGTTGAAATGTGGCTCTAAGTTACAGCCTTGGCATTTCATCATAACATTTGCATCTTGATTCTTTGAGACTAAGATAAGAAAGAGAAAGAAAGGATTGACAAATTATTGTTAAAGAACTAAGAAAAGCAAAATAATTTATCATTAAAAATATTCTTCTATCTTGGACTCCTATCAGAGACCAGCAAATAGGGGGTACGAGAAAGCAACTTCACAGATCTTCCAGTGAGAGACAAAACAACTGGTAATTTGCGATACACGCTTTCCCACTCCCCACACTTCTTCACCCCCACCTGGCCTCCTCTGCTACCCGCGGCCAAAGTCTCTTCTCTGAGAAGCACCGACTGCTTGGATTCTACCCACCTACACTGGCCAGCTATCTGAGTGCCATTCCTTGGCTGCTGGTGTTGTTTTTTCTGCTTCTTTTGATTTCTTCCTTACCTCTCACCATCTCCCCCTCCTTTCACTCAAATACCTGGCTCCGTGTGCCATCTTTGCTTCTTCATGAGGGGCTGCAGAGCTCTGTTCGAATGTGGAATTGCTTCCTGGTCTGGGCTGCCATGCTGGCAGTATCTCAGGGCTTTTGTTTGTTTTCTTTTCCTTTTCTTGAATTGGGAGCCTGTTCTGGCCAGGCAGTGCTGTGCAGCTTGGAACCTACCCCCTCAGCTTGCACAGACACACAGAGGGACCCCTGAGGGCATTTCTTTTTTCTTTTTTTTCAGTTTTTTGGGGGGATTTTCTTGTTCTTTTTTTTTTTTTAATTTGTTTTGTTTTCTTTTCCCCTTTTTGTCTTTCTTCATTACTCAGCTTCTCATCTCTCTATACCTTCCTTCTCTTTCTGTTCCCTGAATATTTGGTGCTGAATACCTCTACGCCTTCTAGCAAGGCTGTACTGCAACACCTCAGAACAACTTTTCCAGACCTCATAGCTGCACTGCTGGGATCCCTGGGAGCTTTGCTGTTCTTTTTCCTTTCTGATTTTTATTTATTCATTCTTTTCTTTTCTTTTTTTTCTTCTTTCCCTTTTTGTTTTTCTACATTTCATAGTCTCTCATCTCTCCACTCCAACAGCAAGCTCCCCTAGCACTCTTTTTTGTTTGTTTGTAAGTTTCTGGCTGCAGTTCCTCTCTCCTCTCTCCCATACCCATCTTAGCTCCACACATAACAATCTCCCCCCTACATCCTGCCTACCTGCAACATGTGCTTAACATCACGCCACCAAGCAGCACAGACACGGCCTATTGGAACCTCCCCTGCACTGATTACTGACCCACCCTGGTGGCTGTAGTAAGTGCCACAAACAACCTGTCCCAGTAAAACCTCTTCAGTTAGACCTGCCCTGCTGTACCATACCTGAGCTGCTGACTGTGCCAATTGGAGAAGGTGGTGAAAAGTATCATGCCCACAGAAGAGCAAACAACAAAGAAAACACAGTCCGCCTGCTCAGATATAGTCAATTTTTTTTTTAAAAAAGGGTCAAAACAAACAAATCTACAATCTATAAATGAGAAAAATAACTACTGAAAGCCCTGAAGACAGCAGACAATATCAAAACATTTACAAAAATAGGACAGGATGGTTCCAGTAGGAATCAAAAATAAAACACCAGATCACTTTCCAGGGGATGAAAATGCACTAGAAATACCTGACAGGGAATTCAAATCTCTAATACTCAGAATTCTCCAAGAGCTGAGGCAAAAAGCAGACAAAAATGAGGAAAGAATAGAAAAATTCATGGAAAATACAGACCAAAAATTGGAAGAATTCAGGAAAATAATGCAGGAACAAAATGCCAAAATAAATTCACAACTAGAAATTAAACAAAAACAACAATTAGAAATACAAAAGATAATCAACAACATTTCAAAAATGGACGGTGTCATAGAAGTGCTGAGGAGCAAGTTTGAAACAGTGGAAGACAGGATCAGTGGAACTGAAGACAAACACTTGGATACAACTCTGTTTGAGGAAAACTGAGAAAAAAGAACAAAGAAAAATGAAGAGACCCTGAGAGTTATGTGGGATACAATCAAAAGCAAAAATTTGCCAGTGATTGGAGTTGCAAAACAGGGGGAGAAAACAGAAAACACAGAAGGATCATTGAAGAACTGCTGACAGAAAACTTTCCCAACATCATGAAAGATGAAAAGCTGGCCATCCAAGAAGCTCAACGAACCCCATATCGGATAGACTCCAAAAGAAAATCACCAAGGCATATCATAATCACACTGACAAAACCAAAGACAAAGAATCCTGAGAGCAGCTCATGAAAAACACGAAGTTGCATACAGAGGAGAAACAATAAGAGTGAGCTCAGATTATTTGGCAGAAACCATGCAGGCAAGAAGGCAATAGGATGACATATGTAAAACCTTTAAAGAAAAAAATTGCCAGCCAAGAATAATATATCCTGCAAAACTCTCATTCAAATATGATGGTGAAATTAGGACATTTCCAGATAAACAGAAATTAAGGGAATA
>NW_004443983.1:17506499-17532750 GCF_000243295.1 Trichechus manatus latirostris
ACCTTGGTGGGTAGTGTTTGGGGTCTTAAAAATCTGTGAGCAGACATCTAAGATATTCCACTGGTCTCATCCCTTCGGGAGCAAGGGAGAATGAAAAGAACAGGATACAAGGAAAAGATTAGTCCGAAGGACTAATGGACCACAGCTACCAAGGCCTCCACCGGACTGAGTCCAGTACAACTAGATGTTGCCTGGCTACCACCACTGACTGCTCTGACTGGGATCACTACAGAGGGTTCTGGACGGAGCTGGAGAAGGAAGTAGAACAAAATTCTAACTCACACACACAAAAAAAGACCAGATTTACTGGCCTGACAGAGACTGGAGAAACCCCAAGAGTATGGCCACGGGAAACCCTTTTAGCTCAGTTCTGAAGTCACTCCCAAGGTTCACCCTTCAGCCAGGGATTGGATAGCCCCATTAAACAAAACTAATGAGGCACAGCAATCCAGGGATAAGCACTAGAAAGCAGGAGGGGACAGGAAAGCTGGTGACAGGGTATCCAAGCTTGAGAAGGGACAGGGTTGACATCTTATGGGTTTGTTAAGCATTGTCATAGGGCAATATGTGTACTAACTGTTTAATAAGAAACTATTTGTTCCATAAATCTTTATCTAAAGTACAAAAAAAAAAAAAAAAAAAAAAAAAGAATTGTCTATGTGAGATCAAACTGACCACAGCAACTCCAACGTTTTGATGGGAAGCCTAGGGGACAGTTAGCTGAAGATAATGGTGATAGAACAAATTGGAAAATGATAGTGAGAATAGTAGCACAACTGGAAGAATGTAATTGATTTCATTGAATTGTACATGCAGAAATTTTTGAAATGGCAAGAAGAGAGAGTATTGACATGTTGTGGGGTTGTTAACCAATGTCATAAAACACTATGCATACTGACTGCTTAAGGAGAAACTATGTTTCTGCAAACCGTCATCTAAAGTACAATAAAAAAAAAAATTTTAAGTTCTTTTGTGAGCAATATGTAGGAATTTTTTAAAATTTTATTTATTTAATTCAGCCTGATAAAATATTTGCTTTTCAGTTGGCGTATTGAATCCAATGACATTTAATTCCATTACTTATATAATAGAGTTTATATCTGCCACCATAAAATTTGCTTCCTATGTGACCAACTGTTTTACATTACTTTATTCTCTTATTTTGTCTTCTTTTGGAATTAATAAATATTTTCTATTACTCCCCAACGTATAACCTTGAGAATATACTGAATTTAAAGACCATCTCAAAAATAGATTTGATGCATTGAACACTAATAACCAAAGACCAGACAATTTGTGGGGTGACATCAAGAACATCATACATGAAGAAAGCAAAACGTCATTAAAAAGACAGGAAAGAAAGAAAATACCAAAATGGATGTCAGAGGACTCTAAAACTTGCCCTTGAACGCTGAGTAACTAAAGCAAAAGGAAGAAATAATGAAGTAAAAGAGCTGAGCAGAAGATTTCAAAGGGCTACTTGAGAAGACAAAAGTGTTTTAATGACATGTACAAAGACCTGGAGATAGAAAACCAAAAGGGAATAACACGCTCAACATTTCTCAAGCTGAAAGAACTGAAGAAAAAATTCAAGCCTCGAGTTGCAATAGTGAAGGATTCTATGGGGAAAATATTAAAGACTCAGGAAGCATCAAAAGAAGATGGAAGGAATACACAGAGTCATTATGCCAAAAATAATAGGTCAATGTTTAACCATTTCAAGAGGTAGCATATGATCAGGAACCGATAGTACTGAAGAAAGAAGTCCAAGCTGTACTGAAGGCATTGGTGAAAAACAAGTCTCCAGGAATTGACGTAGTATCAATTGAGATGTTTCAACAAATGGATGCAGTGCGGGAAGCGCTCACTTGTCTATGCCAAGAAATTTGGAAGATAGCTACCTGGCCAACCGACAGGAAGAGATCTATATTTATGCCTATTCCGAAGAAAAGTGATCTAACCAAATGTGGAAATTATCGAACAATATCATTAATATCACACACAAGTAAAATTTTGCTGAAGATCTTTCAAAAGCAGCTGCAGCAGTATGTAGACAGGGAACTGCCAGAGATTCAGGCTGGATTCAGAAGAGGATGTGGAACCAGGTATATCATTACTGATATCAGATGGATCCTGGCTGGAAGCAGAGAATACCAGAAGATGTCTACTTGTGTTGTATTGACTTTGCAAAGGCATTCAATTGTGTGGATCATAACAAATTATGGATAACATTGCAAAAAATGGGAATTCCAGAACACCTAAATTATGATCATTAAGAACCTGTACACAGATTAAGAGGCAGTTGTTAAGAAAGAACAAGGGGATACTGTGTCTTTTAAAGTCAAGAAAGATGTGCATCAGGATTACATCCTTTCACCATACCTATTCAATCTGTATGCTGAGCAAATAATCTGAGAAGCTAGAATATAGAAGCTAGAATATAGAAGCTAGAAGAAGAACGGGGCATTAGGATTGGAGGAAGACTCATTAACAATCTGCTGATGACACAACATTGCTTGCCTGCTGAAAGTCAAGCGGACTTGAAGCACTTGCTGATGAAGATCAAAGACCACAGCCTTCAGTAGGTGTTACACCTCAACATAAAGAAAACAAAAATCCTCACAACTGGACCAAGAAGCAACATCTTGATAAATGGAGAAAAGATTGAAGCTGTCGAAGGATGTCATTTTACTTGGATCCACAGTCAACACCCATGGAAGCAGCAGTCAGGAAATCAGAAGATACATTGCATTGGCAAATCTGCTGCAAAAGACCTCTTTAAAGTGTTAAAAAGCCAAGATATTCACCGTGAAGACTAAGGTGCACCTGATGCAAGCCACAGTATTTTCAATCGCATCATATGCATGCGAAAGCTGGACAACGAATAAGGAAGACGGAAGAAGAATTGATGCCTTTGAATTGTGGTGTTGGCAAAGAATACTGAATATACCACGGACTGCCAAAAGAAGAAACAAATTTGTCTTTGAAGAAGCACAACTGGAATGCTCCTTAGAAGGAAGGATGGCAAGATTATGTCTTACATACTTAGGACATGTTGTCAGAAGGTATCAGTCCCTGGAGAAGGACATCATGCTTGGTAATGTAGGGTGTCAGTGAAAAAGAGGAAGACCCTCAAAGAGATGGATTGACACAGTGGCTGCAACAATGGGCTCAAGCATACCAACGATTATAAGCATCGCACATGCCTGGGCAGTGTTTTGTTCTGTGGTGCATAGGGTCACTATGAGTCAGAATCGACTTGATGGCACCTAACAACAACATATAGCCAGAATTAACAACAAAAGTTTTGAGTCTGACATGCTTTGAGGCTCGTGGGGTACTCTCCACCTTGGTAGGTAGGACAGGCTTATATTACAAAAAGAAAATTTAGAACCTTCCCCATGTGTACCTTTCAGTATAATCCCTGATATTTTAATCATTTCTCATAGTAACTTTGTTTAAAATATTTTAATAACCACTGAAAAATTACTCCCATTGGGCAATGAGATCAGAGCAGGATTTCCATCAAGACTTGAGTTCTTGAACCTTACTTCAGTTCTTGTTTGGTCAGCCTCCCACATTAACTAAGGGCCTATGGACTTGCCATTTTTTGCATTTGTCTACTGTGCCAGTTAACTTTGTCAAAATAACATTATTTTTAAAATCACCACAAATGTTTGTGTATGCAACAGAAAAGCGTTTATTCTCGCATATTTGCACTTCAGCTGGGCTTTGTATGTTTTTCTCTGGGTTTAGCTGTACGGCTCTCCCTCAGTCCATAGGTATGTGGGATGAGTGGGACAGGTTTGTTCCTGTTATCTCTCCTCCATTTTTGACTAGCCAGCTGATTATTCAGGACATGTTCTTTTCATAATGATGGCAGAGTGGCAAGCGAGGAAGCATAAAACGTACAATGTTACTGTCAATTCTGTCTTATTTCTTTGACTAATGCAAGTCACATGACTAAAGCAAAATCAAAGAGTGACGAATTAAACTCTGCCCTTTTTGTGGGAAGAACTGTAAAGTAATATGGCGAAAGTTGTGGATTCCAGGAGGATTGAAAAATTGGGGCCAATAAAGAATCTACCAGTTTCCTTCTGTGCCTCCAGAGTTTTTATTCCTCTCTTCTACTTGCAGCAAATGGAGCTATTCCAGTGCTTAGGCAATAAATGGTACTTTGCGTCTCCTGTTTCTGTGCTACTGGGATATCACAGACATTTGTCATATAGTCTGTATTTCATGAAAATGTTTAGGGGTTATTTTAATAAAGAATAAGAAGTTAAAACTAGAATATGCTTATGTCTGGTAAAATTAATAGAGATATATATAATCTAAAATTTATACAGACTGATTAGTAAAATGTATCTTATTTCCTTATACTTATATATGAATTAAAAACTACTTCCAAGAGTGGGGAGGATTTTAATAAATACCATAATACCTATGATCCATTTTAAAATTTATGTTTATTTATTACAAAAAAAATAATGCTCATCTTCCTTTGTTATGACCCTTTCTAATCGTATATTTAGTTTAAAAATTACTGCAATGAATTTTGAAATGAGAATGGATCTTCAGCATGCTTATCCATTTCATTTTTATTTTTGATACTGAATAGACACTTTATGGTCTTGATTATGTCAATATTTAAAATTCTTGAACATGATAACGGTACTCTGTGTGTGTGTGATGTATGTGTGTGCATACTGCTCTCATAATGTCTTACATTACCACACAAACATACTGAGGTTTTCCTATGTGTGATGAATGATACTAGTTACTGGAGATACATCAAGCCATGATGAAACAGAAGTTTAAAAAATAGAAGACCCCCTTGAGTGTCTTGATCTCCAAACATAATTTCAGTAATAAAAGTATTGAAACAGCACTTCAGCTATGTGTTATAATATCAACACTCCTTAGAAGTAGCTCACATGATACACTTTCATTGAATTATTCTTTAAAATAAGCTTCAAAAATATATTTAAAATTTTTAAATAATTTTAATGTTTTTCAAAACTTTATCTGTGTTATAGATTAAAAATATGTGCCATCTCTTTTAGTTGAAAACCCTTTGGTGAACCAATTATTTTCTGCTTTGAATTTTTTGTTCATATCACGTGTTTTCACTAATGAAAGGCATGCTGATTAAAGGACCAACTCAGAATTTTTGTTATGAGATATGGTTTTGATACCCATTATCAGGGATCACGTATGTCCCAGAGGATCTTGGACGTAGTAAATCCTGCTGATATGAGACAATGATAATTTTTTTTTCTTGAAAATTTGCAAAACATGAAGGCATCTGTCAGTGTCTGCACATACATTTTATTCTAGTCTCCTTCTTTGCCTTTTTATTACTTTTCATGAAATTTTTCAAAACAAGGTGCAATGTATTCTTCCTTACTGCAAAAGCAGTACTTACAGTCCTAATAAATAAAGCCAAGGGCTTTTCTTTTTTTTAATCTCAGGAAAATTACCACTGCCATGTACTCTTCATCATAACAAAACCAGTCTAATAGCTAATAAGTATAAATAGCTGCCCTGGAGAATCCAGAGCTGCTCACAGCAGTGCATTTCACCGGCTAAGTGTGGAAGCAATGATTGGACCCTAAGAATGAATGTGGGGTAAAAATAACTTATAGGAGTTTGAGTCTCTTGAAAAGTAACACTGCAATGCATTATGTACTGTTTAGAAGCTAGAAAAGCAGGGAGTCAATAATACCTGGAAACAATGAATAGTGTCAAGGAGAAAATGGCCACTGTGACTGAATGAAGACTGGCAATAGTTTATTCTCATGATAAATACATTCTTAGGAGAACATAGTAACCAGAAAACACAGTGAGGAGGCTTATCTCACAGAATTAAAGGCAAACCTGTCAAAAGTTTAGAAAATTCATACATCAATGAGGCATCATCTAAAACAATGCTCAATCTACGCAAAAAGGATGCTGGAACTCAGGGTTCTGGAGTTTGACGGGTTTCAAAAGGCTCCCACCTTGAGGCTAAATGCATTAAAATTTGGCTGCCTCCTTCCAAAGAACTCCAGAGTCATAAAAAATGGTTGGGGTACTTTACGTCCTAGGGGTCAACAACGGGTTAAACTCAGCATAATAATAAACTATATCTTTCTGATATTTTAGTTTCTATGTCAATGCTGTCCTCCACTGTTTGGATGTATCAATGAGGAAGTGCACAGATTCTTCCAATTCAAGCAAATTGAGAAGTAAAACATGGAATGCAAGTCAACCCTACTCTGGGTTATGTTAAAAACAACTAGAGAAACATAAAATTTGAATTAATAAAGTGAAAATCTGTTGCAATTGTTTTGACTCTGAGGCCTTTCTTTAATCTTGCATCCAAAAAACCAAACCAAATCCCTTGCCATCAAGTCAATTCTGACTCGTACCGACCCTATAGGACAGAATAGGACTACACCATAGGGTTTCCAAGGAGCATCTGGTGGATTCCAACTGCTGACCTTTTGGTTAGTTGAAATTTGTCAGTATGAGAATGTGAACAGCAATTTTGAAAATACTCTTCCTCTCTGTAAACTCATTGTTTGTATATAGGGAAATTTTATTTGAAAAATAATTCCCTCATGTTTAGCCATTTAATTTGTCTTTAATTCACCAACTCCACAACATAACGCAGGTGGAAGTAAAGATGATTAATCCTAATTAACATCAGAGGACATGCTTGCCTACATAGTTATTATTTAATATTTATTTATTTAAATATTTATATATTTTGCCTTTTTCAAGATACAAATGGATTCATGGATGTTTTTGATGTTTTATTCCAATTTTTTTGAATCTAAATTACCCAGAGGTGATTTAGCTGTTCTTTATCTTAGAAATATAAATAGTGTACTAGAGCATTGAGTGTTTTTCTTAGAATACATTATGGAAGCTCTAGATTATTAATTTTTGTCTGTATGTGTCATAACCTCAGGACAACTATATTCGTCTTCATATATTTTATTGAGAGTTTTTATCAGGAATGGATGTTGGACTTTGTCAAATGCCTTTTCTGCATCAATTGAAATGATCATGTGATTCTTTTCTTTCCTTTTATTTATCTGGTGGATTACATGGATTGATTTTCTAATGTCAAACCATCCTTGCATACCTGGTATGAACCCTACTTGGTCATGGTGTATTATTTTTTGATATGATGCTGAATTCTATTGGCTAGAATTTTGTTGAGACTTTTTCCATCTATATTTATGAGGGATATTGGTCTGTAATTTTCTTTTTTTGTGACGTCTTTGCCCGGTTTTGGTATCAGCATTATGCTGGCTTCATAGAATGAATTTGGAAGTGTTGCTTCCTTTTCAATGTTCTGAAATAGTTTGAGTAGTACTGGTATGAGCTCTTCTCTGAAAGTTTGATAGAATTCTCCAGTGAAGTCATCCGGGCCAGGGTGTTTTTTTTTGTTGGGATTTTTTAAATTACCTTTTCAATGTCTTCTCTTCTTATGGGTCTGTTCAGATTTTCAACATCAGTTTGTGGTAGTTTGGGTAGGTAGTGTTTTTCTAGAAACTTATCCATTTCCTCTAGGTTTTTAAATTTGTTGGAGTACAGTTTTCCATAAAACTCTTTTATGATCCTTTTTATTTTTGCTGGGTCTGTTGTAATGTCCCCCATTTCATTTCTTATTTGGGTTATTTGCATCCTCTCCTGTTTTTCTTTTGTCAGTCTGGCCAGTGGTTTGTCTATTTTGTTGATCCTTTTAAAGAACCAATTTTTGGTTTTGTTAATTCTTTCAATTGTTTTTCTATTCTCTATTTCATTTATTTCTGCTCTGAACTTTATTATTTCCTTCCTTCTAGTGTCTATGGGCTGTTTTTGCTGTTCTCTTTCAATTTGTTCCAGTTCTGTAGTTAATGTTTTGATTTTGTCCCTTTTCTTTTTTGATATGTGCATCTATTTCTATAAATTGGACTCTGAGGACTGCCTTTGCTGTGTCTTGAAGGTTTTGGTATGATGTGTTTTGGTTCTCATTTGATTCTAGAATTTTTTTAATGCCATCTCTAATTTCTTCTATTACCCAGTGATGTGTAAACAGGATTGCACTAGCCAGATACTAACCTAGGAAATGAACTCTCAAGGACTATCCAAAACCAAAAGAATTACCACAGGGAACCAGAGAGGTTAATCTGTAAATGACAACAGCATCAGAACTGTAAAAGAGGGAATAAACCATGTAGGTATAGAACCTTCTAATGGAGAGGAATGTTTTCTTTGATGAAGTGTCTGTTCATTTCCTTTGCACATTTTTTAATTGGATTATTTGCTGTGTCTCAAAGGTTTTGGTATGTTGTGTTTTCATTCTTGTTTATTTCTAGCGATTTATGATTCCCTCTCTGATTTCTTCTATTACCCAGTGATGTGTAAGCAGGGTGTTATTCAGTTTCCATGTAATTGATTTTTTTTCCTTGCTCTTCCTGTTGTTAATGTCTACCTTCATTGTGCCGTGGTCAGAGAATGTACTTCGTATTATTTCAATGTTTTGGATCTTGTTGAGGATTGCTCTGTGGCTAAGATGTGATCTACTTTGAAGAACGTTCCATGTGCATTGGAAAATAATGTGTACTTAGCAGCTGTTGGGTGTAGTTTTTCTATATATGTCTATGAGGTCAAGTTGGCTGATTGTGCTCTTTAGGTCTTCTGTATCTTTGTTGAGTATCTTTCTAGATATTCTGTCCTTGACCAAGAGTGGTGTGTTGAAGTCTCCTACTATTATTGTGGAACTGTCAGTTTCTTTTTACAGTGCTGTTAGAGTTTGTTTTATGTATTTTGGAGCTCTGTCATTGGGTACGTAGATGTTTACTATGGTTATGTCTTCATGGTGGATCATCCCTTAATTATTATATACTGTCCTTTTTGTCTTTTATGGTGGATTTTGTTTTACAGTACACTTTATCTGAGGTTAGTATTTCCACTCCTGCTCTTTTTTGGTAGCTATTTGCTTGATATGTTTGTTTCCATGCTTTGATTTTTAATAAATTTACATATTTGTTTCTAAGGTGTGTCTCTTGTAGACAGCATATTAGTGGATCCTGTTTTTTATCCATTCTGTCACTCTCCATCTCTTTATGGGTGCATTTAGACCATTAACACTCAGTGTAATTATCGATAGGTCTGAGTTTATTGCTGTCATTTTGTAGTGCTTTTTTTTGTGGTGCTGACATTTTCTTTGTTCCTTTTACTCTCTTGTTCTGAATTCCTATTGGTTGTGGGTTTTCTTTTTTAATTTCTTTTGTTTTGTAGGTTTTGTTTTTCTTCTTTATTCTGATGAGTAGGTTTGTTAACTTTCTTTGTGGTTACCGTGAAATTTATCCTTATCTTTCTAAGTTTGAGGCCGTCTATTATTACTTGGTATCTCCTTGCCTTCCTCTCCATTAGAAGGTTCTGTCACTACACCATTTATTCCCTCTTTTATTGTTCTGATGTTGTTGTTGTTGTTTACAGATTAACTGCTCTGATTCCCTGTTGTATTTCTTTTGGTTTTAATAGTCCTTAAGAGTTCATTTCCTAGATTGGTATCTGGCTGGTGCGATCCTGCGTCCTAGATTCAGCCTGTGAGCTGAAGTTGTTTGTTCTCAGATTGAGGGACTTCCTTTAATAATTCTTGAAATTTGGTTTGGTTTTTACATATTCCCTTAATATCTGTTTATCTGGAAATGACCTAATTTTACCATCATATTTGAATGAGAGTTTCGCAGGATATATTATTCTTGGCTGGCAATTTTTTTTTTCAAGGTTTTATACATGTCATCCCATTGCCTTCTTGCCTGCAAGTTTTCTGCCAAATAATCTGAGCTTAGTCTTATTGTTTCTCCTCTGTATGTGACTTCTTGTTTTTCACGAGCTGCTTTCAGGATTCTTTGTTTGTCTTTGGTTTTATCGAGTGTGATTTTAGTATGCTTTGGTGATTTTCTTTTGGGGTCTATCCTATACAGGGTTCATTGAACTTCTTGGATGGTCAGCTTTTCATCTTTCATGATATTGGAGAAGGTTTCTGTTGGCAATTCTTCAATGATCCTCTCTGTGTTTTCTGTTTTCTCCCCCTGTTCTGGAACTCCAATCACTTGTAGATTTTTCTTTTCGTTGTATCCCACATAATTCTCAGGGTTTCTTCATTTTTCTCCTTTCTTTTTTTTTGATTTTTCCTCAAAGTCATATCCAAGTGTTTGTCTTCAATTTCACTGATCCTATCTTCCATCGTTTCAGACTTGCTCTTCAGCCATTCTATGACACTGTCGATTTCTGAAATCTTGTTATTTATCTTTTGGATTCCTAATTGTTGTTTTTGTATGATTTCTAGTTGTGAATTTATCTTGGCATTTTGTTCCTATATTATTTTCTTGAATTCTTCCAGTTTTTATCTCTGTATTTTCCATGAATTTGTCTGCCTTTTCCCTGAATTTGTCTATTTTCTCCTCATTTTTGTCTGCTTTTAGCTTCAACTCTTGGATAATTCTGAATATTAGAGATTTGAGTTCCCTGTCAGGTAGTTCTAGGGCCTTTTCTTCTACTGGAAATTCATCTGGTGTTTTATGTTGGACACCTACTGGAACCATCCTGTCCTGTTTTTGTGTATGTTTTGATATTGTCTGCTGTCTTAGGGGCATTCATTAGTTATTTTCTTCATTTACTGACTGTAGATTTGTTTGTTTTGTCCTTTTTGTGTTTTATTTGGTTATATCTGAGCAGGTGGGCTGTGCGTACTTTGTTGTTTGCTCATCTGTGGGAATTATACTTTTCATCTCCTTTTCCAATGGGCAGTGTCACTCACCCAGGTATGGTACAGCAGGGAATGTCCAGCTCATGGGGAGTTGCTGGGATGAGTTGTTTGTGGCAAGGACTAGGGCCAAAGGGTGGGCTGGGAAACAGTGCAGGGCAGTTTCTGGTAGGCGGTGCTTGTGCTGCTTGTGGGTGTGATATTCACTGTATGGTGCAGACAGTCAGGACGGAGGGGGGAGATTGTGATTTGTGGAGCTAAGACGGGTATGGAAAGAGGAGAGAGAAGAGAGACAAACATGGGCCAAAAACATACATATAAACAAACAAACAAAAAAGAGTCCTAAGGGAGCTTCCTGTTGGATTGGAGAGATAAGAGTCTGAGAAATGGACAAAAACAGAAAGAAAAAAAAGAAACAGGGTAAAAGAAAAAAATGATTAAATAAAAATTAGAGGAAGAAAATAAGGAAAAAAAAGAAAAACTCCCAGGGATCCCACTGGAGTGGCAGCTAGGACTGGGGAAGTTGCTCCCAGGCCATGAAGTACAGCCTGGCTAGAAGGAGTAGAGGTTTCACACAGTGCCAGGTATTCAGGAGACAGGAAGAAAAGGTAAGAAAAGAGAAACTGGAAATGAAGAAAAACAAAAGGGGAAAAAGAGAGAGTAGAAACATAACAAAACAAAACAAAACAAAAAAAACAAAAACAAAAACCAAGAAAAAAGAAATGTCCCAAGAGATGTTTCTGTGAGTCTGTGCAGAGTAAGGGAGCATTTCCCTAGCCACACAGTACTGCCTGGCTAGTAGGAGTTCCCAAGCTGAGAAGAGAAAAAGAAAAGAAACAAACAAATCAAAACAGAACAAACAAACAAACAAAGAAAGCCCCGGGGTCCCACCAGCATGACAGCAGGAGCCAGGAAGCTGTTTCACACTCGAGGGGTGTTTTGCAGCCTTTCAGGAAGAAGGAAAGATGACACATGGAGCCACGTATTTGAGAGAAAGGAGGGGGAAGTGGTGAGAGGTAGGGAAGAAATCTAAAAAAGCAGAAAAAAGCAACACCAGCAGCCAACAAATCACACTCAGGGAGCTGGCCAGTGTGGGCAGGTGGAATCCAACTGACACTGGGGTGAAGCCAGTGCTTCCTGGTGAAGAATCTGTGGCCACAGGAAGCAGAGGAGGTCGCGTGAGCTTGAAGAATGGTGGGGGGTGGAAAAGCGTATATTGCTAGTTACCAGTTGTTTTGTCTCCTGCTAGAAGCTCCATGAAACTGCTTTCACACACCCAGTTTTCCCATCTCTCATAGGAGTCCAATATGGCGGATCTATGCTGGTAGCTGAGAGGGGACCTCTGCATGTATCTCTCCTCACTCTCTGTTCTCGCTCAGTTTCTTATTCCATTCAATGCTTGGCTGAGTTCTTTATCTCTTTATTTGATGCTTAGGATTTCAGGATTGATGTGTGTCTCTGTTTGACTTAGTTTTTTTTGATCTTTGCTGTGGAGGGATGGCATGGTGCTTCTGTCTATAGTGCCACATTGTCTGGAAGTCTATTCTTAAATGTAGAGAATGGTTGAAAATAAATATTTAGAAATTCAGAAATAGATATCTCATACACTCTAAACCAGGAGAAAATTAACATGAATACACTAATATCAGGGAAGATAAATTTTAATACAAGCGATAAAGAAGAATATTACATAATGATAAAATGAGGAATCAACTACAAGTGTTTAACAAATCTAAATATGTATATATTTAATACCATAGCTTCAAAATGTATACAGCAGTAATTGACAGAACTAAAAATATAAATTGACAAAGGCATAATTATAGAAGGAAATTCAGGTGCATACTTTCTTGCACCCATAGGATCCGGATATAGTAATCTAAATGAAGCCTAGATACACATATTTTAAAAGCTTGCAGGTTTTTCTAAGGTGTCCTTTACCTTTTGTAATACTTCCCATAGAATTATCACCATGGAGGGATCACTCAAATAATGAAACTTATTAGATATTAATTGAAAACAAAATATCTGAGTCTCAGGCTTTTGGAGGGCTGAAACTTCAGGTTTCAATCCTTCTCCCTCATATACCTGATCTTTTCTGTCAAAAGGACATCAGCAACGATAGCTCTCATTCCACATCCTCTACTGAATCCCACTTGAATTTCTGGTAGTTCCCTGTCGATGTACTGTTGCAACGACTTTTGAATGATCTTCAGGAAAATTGTACTCGTGTAAGATTCAATATAGGCATATAATTCTGTAATTGGATGTTTTTGTTTGTTTTGTTTTGATTGCTGAAGATTTACGGAGATGAGTGTGTCAATATAGCCTATTGGATTATTAGATGAGATAAAATGCGTTCCTTGTAGAAAAGTGAGAGGGAAGAAATAGAGGACAAGAAGTGTTTTCTAATTCTATGCCTATCTTATGGCATAGACGACTTTAAAATTGATGTGTTTTATTTTTTTAGAATTAGAGAACCACAAAGAGCTTCATTGGGGATGCCATTCTTCCTCTTTACTCCAATAATGGCTTAATTCAAATCCCAACTTCGCTATTAGATTGTCCACAATCTTCTTCTTGTTGCATCATGTAATATATTTACTTCAAAACCATGGAGTGAATGTATTTAAAATGAATTTAATTATAATAGTAAAAGTTTCAATCTAATTTTGTTTCTTATATTAATGAAAACACACTGTGTAAGTATCTCTGGCTCTGTCCAAATAAGCAAAATTGACTGTATTTTACCCCCTCAGTCATACATTCATGTAAAGTTAAAAAAAAAAGAAAAAAGTTACCCTCATTGAATAACTTTATATTCCCTTAAATAGTCTGTTTTTTGAACTCATATACTTATAGCTTAATTGTCTTATATTTAAACAAATCAGCTTACATTTATTTTTTGAAAATCAAAGCTAATCATTATTCAACTTAAGGAAAAGTCATACAAAATTTAAGTTACTAGAATTGCACAAAGGAGCCACATAAAAAATGTGGCAATATGGAAGTGGAAATTATGAAAACATTTTTTCCTAAACTGGGAAAGCTTATAATTTTTGTTTCTCTAATTTACAAATATATACTCATAGTATTTTTGTAAGTGACTAATAACTGGCTGAATTGATAAGTACATATTTCTGGTAATTATTTTTTAGAAAATGAGAGCAAATGAATTACTTCTACATAATTTTTTTACAGTATATATTATATATTAGAAAGTCTGTATGAAATTTGACTCTGCAAGTATTCTGAGGAAGACATAATATACAACAGCAAGGAGAACAGAAACCGCTGCAAATTGTTTTTGATCCTTGGTAGAACCAATAATTTATCTGGATGCCAAAGATTAACAATGATTTATTTTATAAACTCCTTTACCCATACACACTGCCACAGTTTAGCATCCCAGTGAGGGTAAAGCATGGTTTATGTGGAACAGAGTCATTATCCAAGCATAACATGCAGTATCATTGTACATTTAGCTTTTCCAATGAATTGCTTTAAGCAATGTTAAAAAAAAAAAAAAAGATATTATTCTCTAACAAAGGAATAATTTGCATTAGCAATATGTTTGGTTTTTGTTTTTTCTATGATTTTTACAGGTTTATTTCATTTAATAGAACATACAATTATGAAAATGTTATTTTTCAAGTACTTATCAGTACCAGACAGTATAGATAGTTTCAGACTAGGGCAATTATCAGCTAATTTGGCATTTATCTAGTAGATTGGCTCCCAAATCACAAGGCATTTCAGACTAAATAGCATTTATTTTGTGAGTTGTTCACAAGTGCTCATCTGCATGTGTGAAATTTCTTCTCTGATTTTGGTTTCTGGATGTGCCTGTTAAGCAAAATTGTAAGTTGAATCTGTTTAATATCCTTTAGATTCTAACTAACTTATTGTTTCCAGAAGCATATCTTATAATTTTTAACTACCTCAATTAGCAGTTAATTATTCTAGTAAGGATTCATATCACTGACTCACTCCACTCCAGTCAGTTTGGAAGCCTGTATCATGAGTGGAAATGTAGAGAGATTCTACTAGAAATTCGAGTTTATTTGCACACAAACTCATATGCCTAAAAAGTATATATATAGTTGGTTTTCACAGGTAAGGAAACTTGTATACAGTTTATCTGTTGTGATTATTATATTTGAAAGATCATATAATATAGTGACATAAAAATAGGTACACTATAGGTGCTTTTACACTATTTTGATATACAATACTTCTCAAATTATAAGTACAACTGTATTCACACTAAAATTTTAGCTCAGTAATGAAGTCACTCCCGAGGTTCACTGTTCAGCCAAAGATTAGACAGCCCCATAAAACAAAATGAGACTAATGGGGCACAACAGTCCAGGGACAAGGACTAGAAGGCAGGAGGGGACAGGAAAGCTGGTAATAGGGAACCCAGGGTTGAGAAGGGACAGTGTTGACATGTTGTGTGGTTGTTGACCATTGTCATAAAACAATACGTGTACCGTTTAAAGAGAAACTATTTGTTCTGTAAATCTTCATCTAAAGACAATTAAAAATAAATAAATCAAATAAAATTATATATAACATTTTGTTTTCTTTAGTATATTTATGATTTATGATAATCTGGAAAAAATTGATCTTTGTTGCTTTTAATTCTAATACAGCAATTTGACATGTCTATTTTTCTGTGTGTCCATAGCTATCAATATTGTAAAGAAAATCAATTGAAGGTGTTGCTATTTGTTTATTAGTTTTGTTTACTTAGCATGAGATATATACTTTGGGACATGGATTTCTTCTTTATATCAGTTTTAACCAAAGTAGGGTAAAAGGAATGTATGTAAGTAATGCCACCTTCTTGTGTTGTTCTTCATTTACTGACAAATATATATATAGCTAGTCCTCAACTTATGATAGATGACTCCGTTATAAGGCAGTTCTGACGTAAGTCGAATATCTCTTTTATTTTTTTTAGTTTTCATTATTATTGTCTTTTATTAAAAGTATCTTTATAAATCCAATATTTATGTGTCTTTGAGAGTTGGAAACATTGTATATAAACTTACAGACATATTACAATACTTACATACATACCTAAAAAAATAAAGAAATCATAAAAATTTACTCTGACAATGAAGAATAGTTGAACGACATTGGCATTTTGTACGTTTCAGTAATAACTCCACTTGTGGAATGTTCTGGATCATCTGAATTATCCCTGGGAATGTGGATGGACTTTCTAGGCAGAAAATTAGTGAGAGTTGTCTGTATCATCCTTTTCTTGTTTTCTTCATATATTTTATGGTAACATCTCACTGATTCCAGAATCTGCCTATCAACTTTAGCAAAACCATCAGTTTTTGGGTCCATGTTCTCAAGAAACTGAAACCTCTGATTTATTTTTGAAAACTAAATCTATATGACAGTGTTTTGAACAATAAACCATAAAACTGAACGTTTGTGAGTGAATATCTGAGAGTGATAACATCAGCAAATCAAGTGCTACAGCATTGTATGTAGTACATATTACTAATGATAAGATGTACAAAAGAAAGGACGGTAGGAAGTGCAGTTTGTCGTAACTCATGCATGTCATAAGTCAGGGACTATCTGTGTGTGTGTAAATGTATCTATATATGAAAAAGTGTGTATATATATTTATATATAGAGAGAGATGTAGATGTAGTTGTAGATACAGTTACATCTTTATTATTGTCAGTATTTTCTGAAAAGTAAATACCGCTTACTTAATGTCTTTATAGTCACAACAAAATAAAGCAACTGAAAAATCCTTCCACCTCACCAACAATCATCTGAAAAATCACTTTCAGTTAAGTTCAGTCTCTTTTGAGTTACAGTAGATATAAGGAGATCCATTCATGCAGTTCTGCTTATTGACCTCTGTCATCAACAGTGGGTATTTTGTGAGTATTGAAAAAGGGGAGTGGAACCAAAGAAAAGCAACTTAACTTTGCAATTTGTATTATTAGTCCAAGCCTCCAAGTATGCTAAGCCATGTAACTAGCAGATATGTGAAAAGTTCATTTTGATCCTTGGCATACAATGAGAGGGTAAGAATTTTCTTGCTGAATCCAACTGAGCTGATAATCTGTTGGTATTCACATGTGCAGTCCTGGTTACTGAGTTGTTTGTGACCAGTGTACAGACTGATGAATGCCTGTGCTATCCTGATTAAAAAAACCAAAACCGAACTGGAACTGTTGCTGTCGAGTCGATTCCAACTCATAGTGACGCTATACGACAGAGTAGAACTGTCGGATAGAGTTTCCAAGTAGCACCTGGTGGATTTGAACTGCTGACTTTTTGGTTAACAGCCTTAGCACTTAACAACTATGCCACCAGGGTTTCTGCTATCCTGATAATGAAGTAATATTACTCTTAGTCAGATCCACTGTTCATGCAGTCTTATATTCTGTATAAAATAGTTTTTCAATTTGATTTGGTTCAAGTTTATTACTGTTTTTTTTGTTCTACCTTTAAAAGAGAACTTATATGCCACAACTTCTCAGCGTTTGATTCATTCGTATGTTCATTAATATATGATACTTTTAACGAGAAGCTATATTGGACATTGGACCCTCAGAGACTAGTGGAAGAGCAAGACATAGCAAACATTTCAAATAACTAAGATGCCTAATAATAAGATATGCACAAAGCTTTATTAGCATATCAGTCCTTTTTGTACTAAATGTAACTACAAACTCAAGCCAACTATTGCATTTTCAGCTTACACAACTATTTTGCAGGTGACAATTTCCATAAATGTATTACTTATTTTTGAAGTACCTCTTCCTTTTATTTGTATTATACTTATCACTCATTATTTTGAACAAGTTCACACACAGTTCAAGGTTTAAATAATTTATTATATGTATTCAATAACAATTCTTTTCTAGGATATTAACAATACTTTATTTTATTCAATGCATTACTATTCACCTTCTATTTAGAAGTTGATTTTCCTCATTCTCTAGTATTTATGGATTGTCTCAACATATTCCTATAGTTTATTACTATTCATTTGCACCGTCATAGGCAATTTCAAAATTTCATCTGTGCACTGCTTTTTTTGTGTCATATACGTGTGTCTTTTTGTGTGTACATAAAATTATATCATCTATTAAACAAAACCTTCTCTCTTAGGGAAGCTTCTTTTGTTTCTTATGTTTAAGAAGACCCTTTTGATTCTTTTGTTTCTTATGTGTAAGTCAATCTTCTCTTAATAAGAATTTCCTCTCTATTCTCCCACTACGGCCAGTGCCATGGTGATTTTAAGCTAATTGATTTCGCTGTAGAAATTTTTCTCCACATATAAAGCCCTCCTGAGTCTAGCAGATTAATTGATCATATTGTTCTTTGCAGAAGCCAAGTTTCCTTTCACAGATGGGCAGATCAAAACTCTAACATGTAGCTGGTTTATACAAAACAATCTGTGTTACTTAATTACATAAATTCAATTGACATCCAATACTCAAAGACCTAATACATATAATGAATCATGGAAGTCTATACTGGGTCATAAAAAGGGTACCAATAAGCTGTTATTGGATTTTGGAAGAATAAGAAATTATATTCTTTTCCTTAATAAAGACAGGTGGGAAAAGTTAAATAATAAAAGGATCATTAACAATGGATTTTGAAAGTTGACTATTTGGCAACCAGAGAGTCAAAGACCAGATAAAGAAGAAGACCATGAATGAAGACACTGAAGCTGACATTCAGAACTGGGTGCACAGGTATGAGGAAGAGTCACTAAGGGAGGGTGTATAGTATGGCCCTAATTTTTATTGAACACTTGTTAAATTTTGAGACATACTGTGGAAAACTTTTATGCAAGGCTGCTAAGATTTACATTATTTCTATATGCATTGAAAATACAATTTTATAAAATGAGGTAAAAATACCAAGCAATTATTAAATAATTACATGTATGATGTCATATCTAAATAAACATGAAGCAGTTCTCTGAGACAAAACAAATATCAGAGACAAAGGGTATGCATGGCTAAAAATTAACAGCAGAAGGAAAAATGCATCGTAATAAAATATTATGCAGGAAACCAAGAAAACAGCAGCAGTTTGACTATTTTATGCAATGTAGTTCAGAATCACAGAACACAAGGTGAGATACGGACAATCATGTTCAAATATGCAAGAGACAGAAAGTTGTCAGAGATTTCAGGAAAATTGATTCTGATGTGTTAAAAAATAGAGTGAGTCTAGTGAGACTTTTGAGGGCATAACAGGAGACTGAACTTCATTGCATATTTTGACTTGCTCAGTGTGTGTATTGAAATAGTTCTGACTTAGAATGAAAACTTCGAGTTGAATATATTCCAAACTATCTGTAGCTCCCTGGCTCTGGATTCACTCATAAATAATAACGGGGGATATCTTACTGTAATAGAAAATGAAAGAATACAGAAAGATGGTTCCAAAGTAACAGACATTCTCCATTATTCACTGAAGTTTTAGTAATTATGGTTGAAGAGAGATGCTTTTGTACTACAGACTCACCTTTCTTGGCACAGCCACGTCCTTTTCTTGGATCTAAGGTACTTGAAACTAACAATGATGAATGTGTTCCCATTTTAAATTTCACTGATGTGCATTCTGCTTAGAAATTTTTATAGAGTATGACAAATCTCGCTTCTTACAATCTGATTACTTTAAAATGTATCATTTTGTTTTATCTCCATTTGACAGAAGTTTTTTTAAAGGTTTGTTCTTTAGTTGGCATATGATGCAAATAAGTTTTATGAAAACATAATAAAAAGGATCTTCAGAATTTTTAATTAGGTCAAGTCAATTTTCTCTTCTTCTTAAGCCAAGGACATCATTATTAGAAAGTGCCTAATGTGATACAGGATTTCAAAAGCAGCACAATCAATGGCTTTCCCATTGTCAGAGAATAATAGGACTGAAGCTTAATTACATTTCAAAAATGAAGAGCAAAAATATCTTGAGATGCAGTAGCCTTTTATAACAGGTTTTCTGAGGTTCACAGTTATAAAAGTAGAGATAAACTCCCAGTCGAATTTCTCTTAGTGTTTAGTGCGTATGTAGAATCATCAGTCATTTACTATGAAGGACTGTATGTGATAGTTCAGTGTTGTGCAGTCATTAAGACTTCTAATAGGTAGATGCTAGCTGATTTTAAACAACTTTTTTTTCTGTATCTCTATCCCTCAGAAGAGGAGCCCTGCTGGTACAGTGGTGAAAGGGCTCGGCTGCTAAGCAAAAGTTAGGTGCTTCTAATCCACTAGCCTGTCTGTGGGAGGAAGATGTAGCAGTCTACTTCCATAAAGATTTACTGCTTTGGAAACACCATGGGGAAGTGCTGTTCTGTCCTACGGGTTCTTTATGAGTCTGAATTGACTCAATTACAATGGCTTTGGTTTTTTTTTTTTTTTTTCTTTTTTCTTTCTTTGGATCCCTCAGAAACCTTAATTTACTTAAAATGTTTTAAACTATAATGTTTCCAATATTGCACTTTTTTACATTTCTTTTACTACAGAAAATTGGAAACAATATACTATACTATCCCCAGATGTGCACTAAATTGGATTCAACCATCATTAAAAAAAAAAAAAAAAAAGTTACATGTGGCTAAAATTCAGTCTATGTAAGTTAACTTTCTAAACTATTATTTTATATAGAGACTCTCTTTTTTAAAAGCATTTTTACTTACAATGTCTACTTTGCTGTGTATACTACTGTGATGGTTAAGATTGTATCAGCTTGGCTGGGCCATGATTCTCAGTGTTTTGGCAGTCGTATAATGTTGTGATCACTTCCCTGTTGAGATTTGATATGTGATCACCCCCATGATGTGATCTGCTGTGAGTAACCAATCAGTTGAAGGGGAGTTTCTTTGGGTATGTGGCCTGCACTGAGTGTAGGCGGACGTTCAGGCAGGGCTCTGGAGCCTTTTGCTCATTCTGGATCCTGTAGCTGGCATCTGTTCATCCGACCTCTGGTTCTTGGGAGTTGGGCTAGCAGCTTACTTGTGGTCTTGCCAGCCAATCTTGGGATCTGTCAATCTTCACAGCCTGTGAGCAACAGCCTTGCTTTCTGGTCTGTCAACTTTGGGTTCGCCAGCCCCAGCAACTGTGTGAATCAGGAGCAGCTTCTTTCCTTACCCATGGACTTGGGAAGTTGCAGTCACTACAATTGTGTGAGCCATTTCCTTGATATAACTCTCTCTATATACACATATATATTTATACGCTTTACTAGTTTTGCTTCTCTAGAGAACCCAGCCTAAGACAACTACCAATTAAAAAAAAAGAAAACTATTTTGTTGTTGTTGAGAATATACAGAGGAAAACATACACCAGTTCAACAGTTTCTACATGTACAGTTCAGTGATATTGATTATATTATATCGAGATGTGCAACCATTCTCAATCTCCTTTTCCTCCCCCATTAACATAAACGCTCTGCCTCCAAAAGTTCCTGTCGAATCTTTCGAGTTGCTAATGTCAATTTGATCCCAGATAGATAGATCTTAAAAGAACACAGTGCTCAAGCAGACATTCTTTACTAGTTATGCTAAATTATTTGGTTTTAAGAAGACTTCAGGGGATATTTCTAGTTTAAGTTTCAAAGATTATCTCAGGATAATAGTTCCAGAGGTTCATCTAGTCTCCATGGCTCCAGAAAGTCTGCAGTTCATAAGAATTTTAAATTTTGCTCTGCATTTTCCCCCTTTTGATCAGGATTCTTCTGTAGAGTCTTTGATCAAAATATTCGGTAATGGTAGCCAGACAACATCCAGTTCTTCTGGTCTCATATACTACAAACTTTAGAATAACTGTAGTTATTGTATACATAAAAGAATTGAGACAAACAAAATTACATGATTAAATGAGTTTTTCAAGATTATACAGCATCGTAAGTACAATGGGTGTGTGTGTATGTATGTATGTGTGTATGGTGTGTGTGTTAAGTAAGAGCGATCAGAAAGGGACTGGTTTAAGAGTTGAACTCAGTCCCTGTGATATTTAGCTATGAATGTTTCAATCAGATACAAATCAAGGTGAGGTGAAGGGCAAGAAGGAGATGGGGAGAGGAAATCCTGTCTCTGATCTGAACTGATAGGAAAAGTGGTCCAAATTCTCTGCACAGGACAGACAAGTCAATCAGCTAAATGGCATTGCAGCTTTAGCTGATTCGTACAAATGATGGTAATTCTCAAGGGTAGAGATAAATCAGAAGTTTGCATCTCTGCTTTATTGCAAGACTTAAACGTTACTCTTGAAGAAAAAAAAGTAAAAGAAAAATGGAGAGGTTTGAGTGAACATCAAGCTCTCTCTAACCTGCCAAGCCAACCTATTTCCTTGCTCCCATTGTTTCTTTCTGACATTTGTCAATTTCTCTACCTTCTTCTGTAAAAACAGGGAGCCCCTTTCTTTCATTACTAGAATCATGTTTCAAAAATAGATTATAGTTTTCCAAAGAATGCTATTATAATTAAAGTGATTGACAAGATATCTGACAAAATATTATAAAAGCAACTATAGATGTTCATAAAAATGTTAAATGTAAAAATAATTGAGTCTAGGAAATAGACTTCTATAAGTTTATTTTAATGAATCCTATAAAGCGATTAATATTTATATACTTCTTTATTTGCAATTACACAAAATCCAGAGAAAAATAAAAGTATTTGCATAAAAATTGCCATTATTATTATTAAATGAACATTAATATCTCTATGCTATATAAAAGACTGTTGAACAAAACAAGAATCATAAGCTGCAAATATATATGTACATATTATTACTTTAATCTCACATAGTCCTTTAAAATTGAGAAAATCCTTTCCCTTCATCTTAAATGATTGCATATGTAGGTTCCTTGACTTTTTTAGCCACTCTTGGTGTGTTGGTTAAGACTGTGTCAACTTGGTTGGCCCATGATTCTCAGTGTTTTAGTAGTCATATAAAGTTGTGATCGCTTACCTGTTGAGATTTGATATGTGATCACCCCCATGATGGAATATGCTGTGAGTAGCCAATCAGTTGAAAGGGAGTTTCCTTGGCCGAGTGGCCTGCATCCAAATATAAGTGGATGTTCTGGATTTTGCCTGCTCTGGATCCTGCAGCTGGCTTCTGTTTGTCTGACCTCCAGTTCTTGGGACTTGAGTTAATAGCTTGCCTGCTGATCTTGGGATTCATCAACCTTCACAGCCTGTGAACAAGAGCCCTGTTCTGCGACCTGCCAATCTTGGGTTTGCCAGCCCCTGCAGCTACGTGAATCAGGAGAAGCCTCTATCCTGATCCACAGACTTGGGACTTTCCAGCCTCTACAACCATGTGAGCCATTTCCTTGATATAAATCTCTCTCTTTATATATTTATATTCTTTACTGGTTTTGCTTCTCTAGAGAACCCAGCCTAAGACATTTGGTACCAAGAGTGGTTCTAGAGAAACAAAATTGTAAGTATGAGTTTTCTAAATTGATTCTCAGGTCTGTTTAGTCTTAAAGATGTTGATGAGTCTGCTTCCAGCAGTAAAGACAACACTGCTGATCCATGGTGTGAGGTAGCAATACAAATACGCAAATTATTACCACTGATAGAACAGGTACTGGTGAAAGGTGAAGCTCTGGGTGAACATACATGTGATATCTTTCAAGAGTTTTGTCATAATGAGAAGTATAAGGAAGGTGATTGGTTGGGCCTACTTTTGCTAGATAAACTGGTGAAAGAAAGAGATGTGTTCAAGGCTTCAGAGTCAAAGCTCAAGAGCTGCATAAATAACCTCAAAGTTTCCACTTTTACTTTGAAAGAAAGTCTTATTTCTTATAGCAACAGAGTTGACATTGCTGAAAATCAAACCCAGAGTCTTACTGATGAGTGGCTGAATTACAATGTGTCTTAGGCTGGGTTCAGTAGAGAAGAAAAACCAGTAAAGTATATAAATATATATATAGAATGAGAGTTTATATCAAGGAAACAGCTCAAGTGATTGTTGAGGCTAGAACATGCTAAGTCCGTGGATCAGCGTAGAGGCCTCTCCCAAGTTACACAGCTGCGGAAGCTGGCTAGCTCAAGATCGGCAGGTCAGAGAGCAGGACTCCCGCTCACAGGCTGTGCAGATCGATGAATCCCATGTTCGGCAGATAAACTGACAGCTCAAGTCCGAAGAACGGGAGATGTGATGACAGGAAGCAGCTGCAGGATCCAGAGAGAGCAAAAAGCCAGAACATCTGCTTATATACTGATGCTGGCCACACCCCCACGGGGACTCCCTTTCATCTGACTGGCTACTCACACTATATTCAATCATGGGAGTGATTACATTAAAACATTGAGAATCATGACCCAGCCAAGTTGACACACAATCTTAACCATGATAGTCCACCCCTTGTCAACTTGGCACATGTACACATCTCCTTAAACCATACATAATCTCTGAATAAAGACAATTAGAAAGTTATACTTGCACCTAACATGATACAACTAACACGCGTACAATCAAAAATGCACTAGACCTGTTTACAGCTTATATTTTATAAGTGAAGGAAAAAAATATTTGATGCACACATACAAAGTAGAAATACTCATAACAATTACAGTGCCCATTTCTGCAACTGGTCACGTGGCCATAACTGGTATTTAGAACTACCTTACCTTTGCCCTCAGCAAGCACCTCGGCTGGTCATGGTTCTTTGCATGGTGGGGTGACCCAAACCTTCATTCCTGAAGGGTCTGGGTCATTAGTAGTCATGTCAGAATTAGGTTGCTGTAGTTTTCCACTGACTTTAATCACAGGGCATGGTAGTACTAAGAGATGCCCCAAGGAATCTCCTGCATTCCAGACATACTCTTCTTTACCTCCATTATGTAATATCAACCTGATTTCCTCTTGGTAATCAGGATCACACCAGCCAGAATGGTAGCTCCCTTCCTTGCCTGTTGATCCAGAGGCATAAGGAGCCCAAAGTGGCCAGGTGGCATTCTTAACTTCCAGTTCAATGGAATCAGTGATGTGTCTCCAGGTGAGAGCATTCCTCCCTTTGAAACTAAGACCTCTAGGCCTGCAAAGCATAAGGTAGAGGTGACAGGAAGCACTAGGGGTAATAGTGCCACTCCCATTTCCACCCCTTGATTTCTGGACGTGTGAATCCTGGCTATGGGAGAAACAACACCATATATTGGACACTGGTTTAAAGCATATACAGCTTCCTAGAGAACATTGCCCCAACCCTGCAAGGTATTGCCACCTAGCTGGCACCGTATTTGTGTCTTTAGAAGGCCATTCCATCATTCTATCAATCCAGCTGCTTCAGGATGATGGGGAACATGGTAAGACCAGTGAATTCCATGAGCATGGGCCCACTGCTGCACTTCATTTGCTGTGAAGTGAGTCCCTTGATCTGAGGCAATGCAGGTGGGATACAATGATGGTGGATAAGGCATTCTGTAAGTCCACGGATAGTAGTTTTCATAGAAGCATTACGTTCAGGGAAGGCAAATCCATATCCAGAGTGTCTATTCAAGTAAAGACAAAACGCTGCCCTTTCCATGATGGAAGTGGTCCAATGTAATCAACTTGCCACCAGGTTGCTGGCTGATCACCTCGAGGGATGGTGCCATATCGGGGACTCAGTGTTGGTCTCTGCTGCTGGCAGATTAGGCACTCAGCAGAGGCTGTGGCCATGTCAGCCTTGGTGAGTGGAAGTCCATGCTGCTGGACCCATGCATAACCTCCATCCCTGCCACCATGGCCACTTTGTTCATAAGCCCATCAAGCAATGACGGGAGTAGCTGGGAAAGAGGATGACTGGTTTCCACAGAACATGTCATCGTATCCACTTGATTGTTAAAATCATCCTCTGCTGAGGTCACCTTTTGGTGAGCATTCACATGAGACACAAATATCTTCACTTCTTTAGCCCATTCAGAGAGGGCTATCCACATACCTCTTTCCCATAAATCCTTGTCTCCAATTTTCCAATCATGTTCTTTCCAAGTACCTGACCATCCAGCCAAACCCTTGGCCACAGCCCATGAATCGGTATATAATCGCACATCTGGCCATTTCTCCTTCCAAGCAAAGTGAACAACCAGGTGCACTGCTTGAAGTTATGCCCATTGAGAGGATTTCCCTTCACCACTGTCCTTCAGGGAGGTCCCAGAAAGGGGCTGTAGTGCTGCTGCAGTCCACTTTCGAATGGCGCCTGCATATCGCTCAGAACCATCTGTAAATCAGGCACGAGTTTTCTCTTCCTCAGTCAATTGATCATAAGGAACTCCCCATGAGGCCATAGGTGCAGACTGGAAGATGGAAGGTAATGTGACAGGAGTTCCTCATGCAACTTACTTGTGCCTTCTGGTCCTGCTCGGGCCCGATCTGGAGTATACCACTTCCATTTAATGATGGAGTGCTGCTGTGCATGTCCAACTTTATGGTTCTGTGGGTCAGAGAACACCCAGTTCATGATGGGCAGCTCAGGCCTCATGGTGACTTGGTGTCCCAT
>NW_004443983.1:17532982-17547468 GCF_000243295.1 Trichechus manatus latirostris
AGCCTGAACCTGTTGCAGAGCCTTCTCTTGTTCTGGTCCCCACTCAAAACTAGCAGCTTTTCGAGTCACTTGATAAATAGGCCAGAATAGCACACCCAAATGAGGAATATGTTGCCTCCAAAACCCAAAGAGGCCCACTAGGCATTGTGCTTCCTCTTTAGTTGTAGGAGCAGCAAGATGCAATAACTTATCCTTCACTTTAGAAGGAATGTCTCAACATGCCCCACACCACTAGACCCCTAGAAATTTCACTGAAGTGGAAGGTGCCTGAATTTTTGTGGGATTAATCTCCCACCCTCTAGCATGCAAATGTTTTACCAGTAAGTCCAGCGTCATTGACACTTCTTCCTAACTAGGTCCAGTCAGCATAACGTCATCAATGTAATGGACCAGTGTGATGTCCTGTGGAAGGGAAAGGCAATCAAGTTCCCTGTGGACTAAATTATGACATAGGGCTGGAGAGTTAATGTAGCCCTAAGATAGGCAAGTGAAGGTGTATTGTTGGCCTTGCCAGCTGAAGGCAAACTGCCTCTGGTGGTCCTTTGAAACAGGTATGGAGAAAAAGGCATTAGCCAGATCAATAGCTGCATACCAGGTACCAGGAGATGTATGAATTTGCTCAAGCGGTGAAATTACATCTCAAACAGCAGCTGCAATTGGAGTCACCACCTGGTAAAGTTTTCGATAATCTACTGTCGTTCTCCAAGATCCATCTGTTTTTTGCACAGGCCAAATAGGCGAGTTGAATGGGGATGTGGTGGGAATCACCACCCTTGCATCCTTCAAGTCTTTGATGGTGGCAGTAATCTCTGCAATCCCTCCAGGAATGTGGGATTGCTTTTGGTTTACTATCTTCCTAGGTAGGGGCAGTTCTAATGGCTTCCACTTGGCTTTTCCTACCATAATAACCCTTACTCTATTTGTGAGGGATCTAATGTGGAGTTTCTGCCAGTTGCTAAGTATATCTATTCCAATTATGCATTCTGGAACTGGGGAAATCACTACAGGATGGGTTCAGGGACCCACAGGACGTACTGTGAGATGGACATGAGCCAAGACTCCATTAATAACTGACCTCCATATGCCCCCACTCTGACTGGTGGGCCACAGTGATGTTTTGGGTCTCCTGGAATTAGTGTCAGCTCAGAGCCAGTATCCAGTAATCCCCGAAAAGTCTGATTATTTCCTTTTCCCCAGTGAACGGTCACTGTCTTAGAAGGCCATAGATCCTTTTGGGGAAGGCTTGGAGAAGATTAACAGTAAAAATTTTTATCAGTGTATTGGAGTCCTTTCTCAAGGGGACCCAGCCTCCCCTTCATTCAAGGGGTTGTGGGTTTTTAAACATGCTCAAATCTGGGAATTGACTGAGGGACCCTGACTCTCTATTCTGGCGATTCGAGTTAGACTGCTGTTCACCTGACCTAGAGTTCATCCGTTTATAGATCAAGTAAATATTTAGTAGATTTCCTATGTATTTCACTCCTAGGGACACCATGACTAAGTAGCCAATGCCATAAGTCTATACGAGTCAGACTATTCTGATTACTGCTTTGACTCCTCTGTCCATTTCTGTAACCATACCCACCTTGTCTTTGTCGATTGAGTGCAGCCACTTAGCCCCTACTACCACGGGGTCCAATCAACCCCATTGTAGTTAGGTGTCTTAATTCAGTTAGGGCAGTTCCTACCGTCAAATCTGACTTACATAAAATAGCAATCACATCAGTCTTCAAGGATGCTGGAGCTCCCTTCACAAATTTTTTCCTCACAGTTGTGGTAAAAGGTGTGTCAACTGAACACTCCATGTATGGGTCTGTGGGTCTAACTTGATAAATCCACTCTAGCATTCCAATTTCCCTAAGCCTTTGGATACCTTCTTCTACAGTATCCCAAGGCGGGTCTGGTACTTCAACTTGATTTAGTGTCGGCCACCTCATAATCCATGCTTCAACAATCCAACCAAATAAATTATTAGATCCTTTCCTAACTTCTTGTGCTGAAACATTAAAGGAACAGTCTGTGCTCAGTGGACCCATATCAATAAACTCAGACTGATCCATCTTTATGTTTCTTGCACCATTATCCTACACCCTTAATAGTCATTCCCACCATATTCCCCAGGTTTCTGTTTGTACATATTAGAAAACTCAAGTAGTTCTTCTGGAATGTAGCATACCTCCTCCTGGGTCACACTTTGTACTTCACCTTTTGGGACTTGCTGGGACTTAAGATTAGTTATAGGTCTAGAAGCCAGAACCAGTAGTGTGGAATTGTTTTGAGAACATTCAGCATTATCTTGTAAAGCATCAGCCTCAGGCAATGCTCCAGGCAATGACTCTGGCAAGTGCTCTTTAGAGGCAGCTGAGCTAGGGCTAATATCCTCAGATGGGAGCGGAGGGGCTAATGGTTTTTCTGGGCAGGGTGGTTTAGCAGACAAACATGAAGTAATCTCTTCAGATGGAACTGGTTCTACTGGCAGGAGTGATTCAACGGAATTTACAGGCTCAGTGTCCCCAGCTTCTTGATTATCTGCCCATATGTCCCCATCCAAGTCTCAGGATCCCATCTCTTCCTAATCAATGCCCTTACTTTAACTTCAGACACCAACAGAGCTGGTGGTGTAATTCAGCCACTCTTACAATAAGATTCTGGGTTTTGTTTTCAGCAATTTTGGCTCTGTTACTACAAGAAATAAGGTTTTATTTCAAAGCGCAAGTGGAAGCCTTGAGGTCATGTATGCGGCACTTGAGCCTTGACTCTGAAGCCCTAAGTACATCTCTTTCCTTCATCAGTTTGTCTAGAGAAAGTAGGTCAAACCAACCAGCTTCCTTATACTTCTCATTCTGACAAAGCTGTAGAAAGATATCACACATGTGTTCATCCTGAGCCTCACCTTTCACCAATACCTGATCTACAGGTGGTGATAATTTGTATCGCCACCTCGCTCCACGGACTAGCAGTGACCTCTTTACTGCTGGAAGCAGAGTTATCAATGTCTTTATCACTAACTAGACTTGAGAACCAATTTAGAATACTCATCCTTACAATTTTGTTTCTCTAGAACCACTCCCAGTACCAAATGCCTTAGGCTGGGTTCTCTAGAGAAGCAAAACCAGTAAAGTGTATAAATATATATATATAGAGAGAGATTATATCAAAGAAACAACTCACGTGATTGTAGAGGCTAGAAAGTCCCAAGTTCGTGGATCAGGGTAGAAGCCTCTCCCAAGTCATATAGGTGCAGAAGCTGGCAAACCCAAGATCAGCAGGTCGGAGAGCAGGACTCCCACTCACAAGCTGTGCAGAACAACAAATCCCAGGTTTGGCAGATAAGCTGACAGCTCAAGTCCCAAGAACAGGAGATGAGATGATGGGAAGCAGCCGCAGGATCCAGAGAGAGCAAGAAGCCAGAACATCTGCTTATATACTGATGCCAGCCACACCCCCAAGTGGACTCCCTTTCATCTGATTGGCTACTCACAATATATTCAATCATGGGAGTGATTACATTAAAACATTGAGAATCATGACCCAGTCAAGTTGACACACAATCTTAACCATCACACAATGCCAGCTCAACTGTCAACCTCGAGAGGTGTCTGAAATTAAAGTAAGGGCATTGATAGGGAAGAAATGAGATCCTGAAACTTGGGATGGGGACATATGGGCAGAGAATCAGGAAGTTGGAGACGCTGAGCCTCTAAATTCCATTGAATCACTCCCGCCAACAGAAGCACTCCCGTCTGAAGAGATTACTCCATGTTTGTCTGCTCAACCACGCTGTGCAGTAAAACCATTAGCCCCTCCACTCCCATCCAATGAGATTAGGCCAGCTACCTCCAAAGAGCCCTTGCCTGAGTCATTGCCTGGGGAATCACCTGAGGCAGATACTTTACAAGACAATGCTGAATGTTCTCAAAACAATTTCACAGAACAGATTCTGGCTTCTAGACCTATAAATAGATTTAAGTTCAAGCGAGTTCCAAAAGGTGAAGTACACAGTGTGACCCAGAAAGAGTGTCATGGATTGAAATTTGTCCCCCCAAAAATACATGTATCCATTTGGCTAGGCAGTGATTCCTGGTATTGTGTGATTGTCCACCCCATTTTGTCATCTGATATGATTTTCCTGTATGTTATAAATCTTATCTCTATGTTAATGAGGTGGGATAGGTGGCAGTTATGTCAATGAGGCATGACTCAATCTACAAGATTGGATTTAGTCTTGAGTCAATCTCTTTTGAGATATAAAAGAGAGAAGGGAGCAGAAAGACAGGGGCACCTCATACTACCAAGAAAACGGTGCCAGGATTGGAGCCTGTCCTTTGGACACTAGGTTCCTGAGCTGAGATGCTCCTAGTCCAGGGGAAGATTGATGACAAAGACCTTCCTCCAGAGCCAACACAGAGAGAAAACCTCACCCTGGAGCTGGCACCCTGAATTCAACTTCTAGCCTACTAGATTGTGAGAGAATAAATTCCTCTTTTTTAAAGCCATCCATTTGTGTTACTTCTGTTACAGCAGCATTAGATGACTAAGACAAGGAGGTACACTACACTCCAAAAGAACTGCTTGAATTTTCTAATATATTCAAACAGAAACCTGGGAAATATGTGTGGGAATGGCTATTAAGGGTGTGGTGTAATTGTGCAAGGAACATAAAGATGGATCAGTCTGTGTTTACTGATATGAGTCCACTAAGCACAGATTCTTCATTCAGTGTTTCAGCTCTAGAAGTTAAGAAAGGATCTAATAGTTTATTTGGTTGAGTTGCTGAAGCATGGATTATGCGGTGGCCTACACTAAATCAAGTTGAAGACCAGACTTGCCTTGGTATACTGTAGAAAATTGTATTCAAAGGCTTTTCTAGAGAACCCAGCCTAAGACACTTGGGTAATAGAACTTTTTAGGATTACTTTAAGAACTCTGGTGGTGTAGTGGTTAAGAGCTACATCTGCTAACCAAAAGGTCGACAGTTCGAATCTACCAGGCACTCATTGGAAACTCTGTGGGGCAGTTCTATTTCGTCTTATAGGGTCACTATGAGTCAGGATCAACTCGATGGCAATGGGTTTGTTTTTTTAGTTTTGGTTAAGAGGCATAATATTCCCAACTCGGTAATTAAAAAACGCCTAGTGTCATGTGAAAATCAAAATTTCAAACTGATTTAATATTAAATCATATTGTCTTTCCCAGGTAAGTCTACTGTTGGCAGAAATCTCCTCCACTCTTGCAGAAGTCTTCTTGATCAGAATCACTTCACTTTTAAATAACTCAAGGCCAAAATTCCTTCTGTGAGTTCCATAACTTGTTTCACTGATCAGACATATTTTTCACATCATCAGAGAGATATGCAGTTATCTTCTAAACATAGCCTTTCTTTTACTGCTGCTTCTTTAAGCAATCTCTTCTTTTAAGTTTACTTAGATGTGAGACAGACCTCATGATGTTGTATTCATTGACTATAAGAAACAACTTACCCTAGAAGCCATCCTCAGTAAAATTAAGGTGAAGGGCAGTCATCTTCCTTCCATCCTCCAAAACAATCCACATCACTTTTCAAGCAAATATTCTTGAAAAAAGAAAAACAAAACAAAACAAAACTCTCCAGCCTTTCAAAATTCTACCCTTATATATTCCCCAAGTTGATGAAATTTTTAGCATGTTTATGATCACTTGCTATGAAATCTTTTAATTTTGCTCTGTTTCACCCTTCATTTTAGAGTGACTAAGTTAAAATTGGGTTGGAAGAATTCCATTTTAACTTATTATATACATATATACAGATAGATTAACAGTTATATTTTTATTAGAATAGATTTAGAGCAACTATTTTAAATAAAACATATAAAAAGGAAAAGAAATGTTATACTTCATAACTTCATAAATTTATCTTGTATTTTTCTTATGTTTCCAACAAGATTTTTGTTTTTCTTTTCAGTTTTCTGTTTTAGGAAAGTCTCCAATTTTTTTTTTTTAATTGTACTTTAGGTGAAGGTTTATAGGACAAATAGTTTCTCATTAAACAGTCCGTATGCATATTGTTTTATGACATTGGTTAACAACCCCATGATATGTCAACCGTCTCCTTTCTCAATCTTTTTTTTTTTTTTTGGCGAAAATACACATAACCAAAGATACACCATTTCAAAAATTTCTACATGCACAGTTCAGTAACATCGATTATGTTCTTCCAGTTGTGCTGCTATTCTCCCTTTAGATGAAAGTTTACAGAACAAAATAGTTTCTCATTAAACAGTACACATGTTGCCCTATGACAATGGTTAACAACCCCACTACATGTCAACACTGTCCTTACTCAACCTTGGGTTCCCTCTCACCAGCTTTCCTGTCCCCTTCTGCCTTCTAGTCCTTGTTCCTGGACTGCTGTGCCTCGTTAGCCCCATTTTTTTTTTTATGGGGCTGTCCAATCCCCGGCTGAACAGAGAACCTCAGAAGTGACTTCACCACTGAGCTGAAAGTGTGTCCTTTGTACTAATCTTTTCCTTGTGTCCTGTTCTCTTCATTCTCCCTTGCTCCCGAAGGGATGAGACCAGTGGAGAATCTTAGGTGGCTGCTCACAGGCTTTAAAGACCCCAGATGCTACTCACCAAGATAGAATGTAGAACATTGTCTTTATAAACTGTATTATGCCAGTTGAGCTAGATGTTCCCTCGAGACCATGGTCCCCACAGCCTTCCACCCAGCAATTCAGTCTCTCAGGGAGTTTGGATGTGTCTGTGGAGCTTCCATGACCGTTCCTGTACAAGTTGAGCTGGTTTCCCCAGTATTGTGTACTGTCTCACCCTTCACCAAAGATACCACTTATCTATTGCCTATTTAGTATCCCCCCCAACTCTCCCATCCCTCACAAGGAATGTCTCCAATTTTACTTTCGCTATGTTTCTTTCTCAAGAGTCATGCTTCATTTATTAAACTTTTATTTATTAAAAAAATGAACATACAGATATGTTTAATCTCTCTCTTTCACTCCCTTTATATATATATATGTGGTGTACATATAAGTATATGTATATACATATGTATCTCTGTGTGTGTGTGTATATTTTTTCATATTTGCTTCATCCGTATATCTTTTTCTGAACCATTTGAGAGTAAGTTTCAGATTTGTATCAGACCCAACTGATGTTGCTCCTCTACGTTTGCCTCTCCTATCATGGATCCACATCCTCATGAACTGGGATAAGATCTGTTATGGCCCTGGTATTCTCATTATGCCATGCTCAAGGTAGAGGGTCCATTCCATGAGTGAGGGCTGGGAGGAAGAAGGGAGCTCCCACTTTCTGCCCCAGATCCAGAGTCCTGGCTCAGATATTTGATTGAAGGGAGAAGCAAGCTGTAAAATAGATAGCTCCTAATCTCCTTCCCAAATTTCTTTATTTGGAACAGAGCGTGGAGAAGTTTAAACATAAGAGGGATCTCAAGAACAGTGTAGGTTTTAGTGAAAGGAACTGAGAGATTAGTGAACCTAATTGTAATGCAGCCCAGACTATAGGCCAGCTAGTTTGCAAGAGAGAATCAGGGAATGGGAAAGCTGGGATAATCCCTCCAGTATTCCAAGCAAATATCAATCACTGACCTCTGAAATTATTCTGTGGAAGGAGCCACAATTTCATTAGGTTAGTTTGTAGAGGAATTCATGCCCACAATCAATCAGCCAGCAACTGGTGGAGTTTAATAGCTGATGTGGTCAAGGAAAAAGTGGAAGAGAGTCCTACCACTATCACCACTATCTTAGGGTGACTATGGGCATACCCAAAACTGCATCTCTCTGAGGACCAACATCAGAGATTTAACACTGTGGGTGGGATGCAGAAAATAGATTCAATAAAATAATACAGCTTGTCACTAAACAAATTAAAAAAAAAAAAAAAAAGAAACCATGTAACGATAGCAAGCCACACGAAAGGCAGTAGCCAGTGTTGCTACATTATCTAAAAAGTCTAATTTCCAACAAGAAATTATGGGGTATGCAAAGATACAGAAAACATGATCCATACACCAGAAGAAAAGCAGGCAACAGAAACTTACTGTGTGACCTACCAGATATCAAAGTTAACAGGAAAATATTTCAAAGTAACCATTATAAATATATCCAAAGAACGAAAGAAGAGTTTGATTGGAAAACTATTATAATATCACATCAAACGGAGAATATCAATAAAGTGAAATGAATGGAAATTCTGAAGTTGAAAACTAATATATTTAAAATTAAAAGAAAACAAAATGAAATGAAAGCTACTAGAAGTTCTCAAGAGTAGATTTGACCTGACAGAAGAAATAATTATAAAACTTGAAGACAGGTTTATAGAGAATACAAACCAAATAACAGAGAAAAAGGATGAAGAAAAATGAACAGAGCCTCTGAGAAATGTGGAAAACCATTAAGCAAACAAACATGCATGTAATGGGAGTACCAGAAGGAGAGGAAACAGAGAAAGGAGTATAAAATATATTCAAAGAAATAGTGGCTGAAAACTTCCCAAATTTATTGAAAAGCAATAACTTATACATTAAAGATATCAACAAAATCCAAGTAGGATCAAAGCAAAGAGACCCACAAACAGACAAGTCAAAGTAAAAATATAGAAAGTCAAAGACGAGAAGAAAATTTTGTGAATTACATGTGAAGTATATCTCAATAAAGCTGTTAAAAAATGTGTTTATCCCACATGATTTGCTTTCCAGTGTAAATGAGATCTGTCTTACTCTCTGAGTTACAGTGTGAGGACAGAGTGTTTCGTTATGTATATTAATATTAAAAGGCGGGAAATAAGTAATCAGGTGTTGTGTATAGTCATTTTGCGGGATGTAATATTGCTTTCTGCTTTCTTTCCTGAGATTGCACCTAATATCCCGGAAATTGTTCAATTTAACCATATTGGATGTATTATCTTCCGTGAATGTGTGCAGCTTAGTGTTTTTCAAATTCAACTCAATTCACCATGGAGAACTGATAAAGTAATTTTTTCTGTCAGAAGAGACTCTGAAACTTTTTCTTGAAGGTAGAGCAGCTAAAGCAAATGGAAGAAATGATGAGGTAAAAGAGCTGAACAAAGGTTTTAAAGGGCAGCTTGAGAAGCCAAAATAAAGTATTATAATGGAATGTGCAAAGATCTGGAGTTAGAAAATCAAAAGGGAAGAACACACTCAGCATTTTTCAAACTGAAAAAAACTGACGAAAAAATTCAAGCCTTGAATTGCAATACTGATGGATTCTATGGGCAAAACATTGAACAACACAGGAAGCATCAACAGAAGATGAAAGGAATACACAGAGTCACTGTACCAAAAAGAACTGGCCAATGTTCAACCATTTCAGGAGGTAGCATATGACCAAGAACTGATGGTATTGAAAGAAATCCAAGCTACCCTTAAGGCATTGGCAAAAAACAGCCCTCCAGGAATTAACAAAATATCAATTGAGATGTTTCAACAAACAGAGGCAATGCTAGAGGTATTCATTCATCTATGCCGAGGAAATTGGAAGACAGCTACCTAGTCAACCAACTGGAAGAGTTCCATATTTGCTCTCATTTTGAGGAAAGATAATCCATCGGGATGCAGAAATTATTGAACAATATCATTAATGTCACACGCAAGTAAAATTTTTCTGAAGATAATTCAAAATCAGTTGCAGCAGTACATCGACAGGGAACTGCCAGAAATTCAAGCTGGATTCAGAAGAGGATGTAGGGGTATCATTGCTGATGTCAGATGGATCTTGGCTGAAAGCAGAGAATACCAGAAAGATGTTTATCTGTGTTTTACTGACTATGCGAAGGTATTTGACTATGTGGACCATAACAAACTATGGATAACATTGCAAAGAATGGAAATCCCAGAACATTTAACTGTGCTCCTGCAAAACCTGTACATACACTACGAGATAGTCATTCAAAAAGAACAAAGTGATACTGTGTGGTTTAAAATCAGGAAAGGTATGCGTCAGGGTTGTATCTTTCCCTATACTTATTCAATTTATATGCTGAGCATATTATCGTATAAGCTTCACTGCATGAAGAACACATCATCAGGATTGGAAGAAGTCTCATTAACAAGCTGGGATATGCAGATGACATAACCTTGCTTGCTGAGAGTGAAGAAGATCTGAAGCACGTACTGATGAAGATCAAAGACTACAACCTTCAGTATGGATTGAACCTCAACATAAAAAAGACAAAAATCCTCACAACTGGACCAATAAGCATTGTCTTAATAGAGAGAGAAAATATTGAAGTTATCAAGGATTTCATTTTACTTGTATCCACAATCTTCACCCAGGGAAGCAACAGTCAAGAAATCAAATGACTTATTGCATGGGCAAATCTGGTGCGAAATAATTTTTTAAAGTGTTGAAAAGCAAAGATGTCATTTTGAGGATTAAGATGTGCCTGACGCAAGCCATGATATTTTCAATTACTTCATATGCATAGGAAAACTGGGTAATGAATAAGGAAGACCAGAGAAGAATCAATGCCTTTGAATTATGGTGTTGGTGAAGAATATTGAATATACCATGGATTACCAGAAGAACAAACATATCTGTCTTGGAAGAAGTACAGCCAAAATGCTCCTTAGAAGCAAGGATGGTGAAACTTTGTCTCACTTGCTTTGGACATGTTGTCAGGAGGGATCAGTCACTGGAGAAAGACATCATGCTTGGTAGAGTACAGGGTTGGTGAAAAAGAGGAAGACCCTTAATGAGATGGATTGATACAGTGGCTGCCACAATGTGTTTAAGCATAACAATAATTTTGAGGATGGTGCAGGACTGGGCAGTTCTTCATTCTGTTGTACATAAGGTCGCCAGGAGTTGGAACTGACTAGATGACAGCTAACAACAAATTCGACAATATAGTTCTTCTAAGATTTAGGTGTGCAACCAGGCTGGAATTTTCTATCCACTTTTAGCCTATTTTTTTTTTTTTCCTGGAAACGAAACCACACCTCATTACTTCCTTAGTTGCTACTTTTAAAATTTTCTAAATTTAATTGTTTTGTTCATATTTTATGTGATAGAAGCAGAGAACATATGTTAGTATAAGCAACACATGTCATTCATAATGCAACTTTATTGCACCATAATCTTTACATAAAATTATTTTAATTTTGCTGTAGCTAATAAAAAATACTTGACTATAAGGAAAGGTCATGGAAGCTCCATAGACACATCCAAACTCCCTGAGGGACTGAATTGCTGGGTGGAGAGCTGTGGGGACCATGCTCTTGGGGAACAACTAGATCAACTGGCATAACACAGTTTATAAAGACAGTGTTCTGCATTCTACCTTGGTGAGTAGCATCTGGGGTCTTAAAAGCCTGTGAGCAGCCATCTAAGATACTCCACTGGTCTCACCCCTTCGGGAGCAAGGAGAATAAAGACAGTAGGATATAAAGGAAAGATTAGTCCAAAGGACTAATGGACCACAGCTATCAAGGTCTTCACCAGACTGAGTCCAGTACAGCTAGATGGTGCCCGGCTACCACACTGCCACTGACTGCTCTGGCCGGGATCACAACAGAGGGTTCTGGACAGAGCTGGAGAAGGATGTAGAACAAAATTCTAACTCAAAAAAGAAGACCAGAGTTACTGGCCTGACAGAGACTTGAAAACCCCGAGAGTATGTCCCCCAGACACCCTTTTAGCTCAGTGGTGAAGTCACTCCTGAGGTTCACCATTCAGCTGGGGATTGGACAGCCCCATAAAACGGGACTAATAAGGAACAGCAGTCCAGGGACAAGGACTAGAAGGCAGGAGGGGACAGGAAAGCTGGTGATAGGGAACTCAAGGTTGAGAAAAGACAGTGTTGACCTGTCATGGGGTTGTTAACCATTGTCATAGGGCAATATGTGTACTAACTGTTTAATGAGAAACTATTCTGTTCTGTAAACCTTCATCAAAAGTACAAAAAAAAAAGAGAATTATCTATGTGAGATCAAATTAACAACAGCAACTCAAAAGGTTTGATAGGAAGCCTAAGGGGCAGTGAGTTGAAGATAATGGTGATGGAACAATATGGAAAAGGATAGTGAGAATAGCAGCACAACTGGAAGAATGTAAGTGATGTCACTGAATTGTACATGTAGAAATTTTTGAAATGGTGTATCCTTGGCTATGTATATTTTCACCAAAAAAGAAAAAAGGTCCTCCAAGTTCAAGAAAGGAGAGTGTTGACATGTTGCGGGGTTGTTAACCGATGTCATAAAACAAGATTCGTACAGACTGTGTAATGAGAAACGATTTGTTCTGTAAACCTTCACGTAAAGTACAATAAAAATAAAAAATAAAATACTTGACTTTAATCTTGCTTTCCTAGAAATTTGATATTAATGGGGTATGATATGGTAGCTGCTGTTTCTTTCAAATTTCTCCAAAAAGTGTACACTAATATTTATATTAGTCCTCATACAGGAAACAGAGATGCTGAAAATCGTTCTACTGATCTTATAATTACACTTACACTAGTGGATTTAATAAATTTTTTTTTTGTTATCAATACTGATGAAAATGTTTCTCCCACTGAAAGTCATTTTTTACCGTAAGACCTGACCCAACATCCTTTTTCTCTACTTCCTTATACTTTGACAGCTTATTCAAATTACCTACCCTGCTTCTCAATTTTAGGCCAAAGCAGCACCTCCAAGAAACAGTAAATCTTATTTAAATCACTCTTTCTCAGTCATTGCTTCTGCAAGCTTCCTTCTAATTGTTTGACATTTTACTAAAATAACAGAAAGCCCTGTCATGTGATTAGCATGGAGTGTTTACAAAAGAAGTTTCAAACACCATTCACAGGCCCATCTTAGCCAGTAAAGGGCAACATCTTCACTATACATCTTGTCTTAGGTGGTGCTCAGACGTTGGTAAAACATCCTTGGAAAGGCAACTCTTGAGTTGTGATGAAAGCAGGAGATTTCTTCCCAGTTTGTGTGAGCAGATGAATGGCTCTTTATTATTGTCCAGAGGCAGACCCTTCAGAAGTATTTTGGTCAATGGAGAAAGTCTAGAATACTTGAGAGAAATTGGCCACATTTTCTCACAAACAGGTAAGAAATAGATGGCAACAGTCTATACCCAATTCATCTGATTTTTTATTTATATTTAAAATGTAAAAAATATTTTAAAATTACAAACAAAAAGGTAACGTTTTGTTGATAACTTTGAAAACTGCAAAATTTGAGTGGGGAATGTTAGCAGAAATAAGGCCACAGTTACTGTCAGTTATTCTAATTACTTCAGTTCAAAATGGACAAGCATCTGAGCAGTGATAGATATCATTATTTTAAAATTTCTAATGAAAATTATCTTTATTATATACAGTAATACAAAAAAGTAAAATGGGAGAAGGAAATGTTTTAACAGTGTTGTTTGAAAGTGTATGTAAAGAGACTTAATTCCTCAAGAAAGCAATTTCTAAACAAATTGAAAATTCTGATTGTTTGTTTTATTAATGGAAGGCAAAATGGCCTTAAAGCCAGCATAGAGTCATCAAAATTTTTTGTTGTTGTTATTGTTTCATGCTGTCAAATTAGTTCCTACTCATAATGATCCTATGTGCAACAGAATGAAACACTTTCAGGTCCTGTGCCATCTTCACAATCCTTACTATGTATGAGCCCATTGATGTAGTCACTTTGTCAATCCATCTCCTTGAGGGTCTTCCTCTGTTTTTCTGACCCTCTATTTTACCAAATTATGATGTCCTTCTCCAGGGACTTGTCCCTCCTGATAACATGTTCAAAATATTCGAGTCAAAGTCTAGCCATCCTCACATCTAAGGAACATTCTGGCTGTATTTCTTCCAAGACAGATTTAGGATCAAAATAAACATCACATAAAAGTTAAAAATATCTTGCATCTACAACATCTAACGTGTAGTAAGTTGGAAAATGAATATCTGAACCAAAATGCACATGAGTTAGCTTTATTATGGTAAAAGAAATAACCTGGAATACTTGGCTTCTCAACTTTGATTTCCTGAAATTAGCCCTGTGGCTTTGGGCAAATCACATTACTCCTTGGTCCTAAGAATTCTATTTAAAATGAGATTGTTATCAAATTTCTCAGTAAATTTTGTTTATATTTTGTCATGAATTTCATTTGCCCATCACTTTGTCTTACTTGCCTCCCTCTTCATCTGTATTGTTATTGCATTCTGTACAGTTGAAGGAACTCCAGATAATAAGATTTCACAAGGAAGGATACAGCTTGAGGTAACAGAGAGAACTGGAGGGTTTAAACTCCTCAGCGACTGAAGGGGCAGAAAGTTGGCATAATTGAGCTTTTAGAAAACTATTGTGATTTCAATCTTTTTTTTCTTTCATTTTTTTATTTTTGTAATTAAATGAAGTTTACATTTCAAGTTAGTCTCCCATACAAAATTTTTTTATAGATACATTGTTATGAGACACTAATTGCTCACCCCATTCTGTGACAGCACACTCCTCCTTTCCGCCCCTGA
>NW_004443983.1:17548783-17550005 GCF_000243295.1 Trichechus manatus latirostris
TATCTCATTGTAGTTTTGATCTGCATTTCTCTAATGGCTAAACATCATGGGCATTTCTTCATGTGTCTGTTAGCCGCCTGAATGTCTTCTTTGACAAAGTGCCTGTTCATATCCTTTGCCTGTTTTTTAATTGGGTTATTTGTCTTTTTGTTGTTGAGGTTTTTCAGTATCTTGTATATTTTAGAGATTAAACACTGATCGGATTTGTCATAGCCAAAAACTTTTTCCCTCTCTGTAAGTTGTCTTTTTATTCTTTTGGTGAAGTCTTTTGATGAGCATAAGTGTTTGATTTTTAGGAGCTCCCATTTATCTAGTCTCTCTTCTGGTGCTTGCGCATTGTTACTTATGGTTCATATTGTGTTTATGCCATGTATTAGGGCTCCTAGCATTGTCCCTATTTTTTCTTCCATGATTTTTATCATTTTCGTTTTTATATTTAAGTCTTTGATCCATTTTGAGTTAGTTTTTGTACATGGTCTGAGGTGTGAGTCTTGTTTCAGTTTTTTGCATATGGATATACAGATATTCCAGCACCATTTGTTAAAGAGACTATCTTTTCCCTGATTAATGGACTTTTAGGTCTTTGTCAAATATTAGCTGCTCATAGGTGGATGAGCTTATATCTGGATTCTCAACTCTGTTCCACTGGTCTATGTATCTGTTGAACCAGTAGCAGGCTGTTTTGACTACTGTGGCAGTATAATAGGTCCTAAAATCAGGTAGTATAAGGCCTCCCACTTTGTTCTTCTTCTTGAGTAATGCTTTATTTATTTGGGGCCTCTTCCCTTTCCATATGAAGTTGGTGATTTGTTTCTGCATCTCATTAAAAAACTGCTGGAATTTGGATTGGGATTGCATTGTATCTGTAGATTTCTTTGGGTAGAATTGACATTTTCACTATGTTGAGTCTATGCTGAGCAAGGTATATTTTTCCGCTTATGCAGGTCTCTTATTTTCTTGCAGTAGTGTCTTGTATTTTTCTCTGTATAGATCTCTTATGTCTCTGGTTAGTTTTACTCGTAAGTGTTTTGTTTTCTTGGGGGCTATTGTAAATGGTATTGATTTGGTGATTTCCTCTTCAAGGTTCTCTTTGTTGGTGTAAAGGAATCCAATTGGTTTTTGTGCGTTTATCTTGTATCCTGAAACTTTGCTGAAATCTTCTATTAGTTCCAGTAGTTTTCTGTGGATTTTTTGGTGTTTTCTGTGTATAAGATCATATCAT
>NW_004443983.1:17550768-17552607 GCF_000243295.1 Trichechus manatus latirostris
TTTAGGTAGGTAGTGAGTTTCTAGAAATTTGTCTATTACCTCTAGGTTTTCAAATTTGTCAGAATACAATTTTTCAGAGTAATCTGTTATGATTCTTTTAATTTCAGTTGGGTCTCTTGTGATATCACCCATTTCACTTCTTATACTGGTTATCTGCTTCCTCTCCTGTGTGTCTTTTTGTCAGTTTGGCCAGTGGTTTATCAATTTTGTTGATCTTTTCAAAGTATCAGCTTTTGGACTTGTTAATTTTTTCAATTGTTTTCCTATTCTCTATTTCATCTAATTCTGCTCTAGTTCTTATGATTTCCTTCCCTCTGGCACCTGTGGGCTTCTTTTGCTGCTCTCTTTCTACTTGTTCCAGTGGTCAGGTCAATGTTTTGATTATGGCCCTTTCTTCTTTTTGGATGTGTGCATTTATTGGTATAAACTGATCACTGAGCATTGCTTTTGCTGTGTCCCAAAGTTTCTGGTAGGATGTGTTCTCATTCTCGTTTGATTCTATAAATTTCTTTATTCCATCCTTAATTTCTTCTATAATCCAGTAATTTTTGAGTAAGGAGTTATTCAGTTTCCATGTGTTTGATTTTTTTTCCTTGCTTTTTGTGTTGTTGATTTCCACTTTTATGGTTTTGTGGTCAGAAAAGATGCTTCGTAATATATCAATGTTTTGGATTTTGTTAAGGCTTGCTTTATGGCCTAATATGTGGTCTATTCTGGAGAATGTTCCGTGTGCATTGGAAAAGAAAGTATACTTGTCTGCTGTTGGGTGTAGTGTTTGGTATAAGTCTTTGAGATCAAGTTGGTTGATTGTAACATTTAGCTCTTCCATGTCTTTGTTGAGCTTCTTTCTGGATGTTCTGTCCTTCACCGAAAGTTGCATGTTGAAGTCTCCTACTACTATTGTGGAGTGGTCTGTCTCTCTCTTCAGAGCTTGTAGTTTGTTTTATGTATTTTGGAGCCGTGCTGTTGAGTGTGTAAATATTTATTACAGTTATGTCCTCCTGATGTATTGACCCTTTAATCATTATATAGTGCCCTTCCTTATCCTTAGTGGTGGATTTTTCTTTAAAGTCTATTTTAACAGAGATTAATATTGTCACTCCTGCTTTTTTTTTTGAGTGTTGTTTGCTTGATATATTTTTTTCCATCCTTTGAGTTTTAGCCTGTTTGTGTCTTTAAGTCTAAGGTGCTTCTCTTCCAGGCAGCATATAGATGAATCATGCTTTTTTATCGAATCTGCCACTGTCCATCTCTTTATTGGTGCATTAAGTCCGTTTACATTCAGCGTAATTGTTGATAGGTATGAGTTCAGTGCTGTCATCCTGATATCTCTTTTTGTGTGTTGTTCACAGTTTCTTTGTTCCCCTTAAATTTCTGTGCTGAGTCGTTTTTCGTTATGTATTTTTTTCCCATCTTTTTCATTGTTGTAGATTTTCTGTTTGCTGGGTCTTTATGTTTTTCTACTTTTTTATTTTGATTTGTAGGTTTGTTAGATTCCTTTGTGGTTCCCTTAATATTCACCCCTAATTTTCTAAGTATATACCAGTCTTTTATTACTTTATATTGCCTTGACTTACCCTCTATATGAAAAATCAATATCTGCATTTTTTTAAGTCCCTCTTTTTTGTTTTAATGTTGTCCTTTTTTACATATTGATATCTCTGTTTCCTTATTTTCAATATTTTAGCTTTGATGTATTTTTGACTTCCCTATCTGAGTCAATATCTGGTTGCTCTTTCCTGTGTTCTAGTCTTGCGTTGTTAGCTGGTGTTATTGATTATCTAACTGTAGGACTCCCTTTAGTATTTCTTGTAATTTTGGTTTGGTTTTTGCAAATTC